>NC_088216.1:29022711-29192711 GCF_036934945.1 Oncorhynchus masou masou
TATATGATATTCTCTATATTTTTTTATCAGAGACATACGATGTAACATATGAATATGAATAATATAGCCTACAGTGAAGCCATTATTCAAATCTCTGTTTTACACATTGTAGAATGCTTACAATTACAGCAAGAAGGCCACGTTTACATTGTGCTTATAGATTTGTAATTGTCAATGTGAGTTTGTATGCATTATCAATGTGAGATCATGTTGAATCATTACTGTTCAGTGCTAGAGTAGCTATGCATTTCAGTATAAGGCAGACACTTACGTGTGCACTTCGGTGGTGGATCACTCCATTGTCCGTCATGCAAGCACTCAATAGTACTGGCTCCTTGCAGGGTATACCTGTAGACCACATTACCGTAATCTGTCAAATTATGTGATACTAAATAAAAAAACATCAAGTAGACACTATATTAGGTGTATGGGTATACAGTGATTCCAACGTTGACCTCCTTTACATGTGTTTGATACAATAACACGTTATAGACTTTGACAGCACAGAGAGGTGACCAGTCGTCAATGAGACACGAAAATAGAATTTGTAAACGGTATTCCCCATACCCCTCGTGGCAGGTGTAGTTGATGGTACTCTGGTAGACAATGTCCACAAACTCCATGTCTCCGCGGTCCAATGTTTCTGGGAAGGAGCAACTCGTTGCTGCGTCAGAAGTACAAAATAATCAGTCAGCAATGCTCAACAGTTCCATCAATGAGTATCAAATCAAATCAAAATCACATGCGCCGAATACAACAAGTGTAGACTTTACCGTGAAATGCATACTTACAAGCCCTTAACCAACAGTGCAGTTCAAGAAGAAGAAAATATTTACCAAGTAGACTATAATAAAAAGTAACACAATAAGAATAACAATAACGAGGCTATATACAGGGGGCGCCGGTACCGGGGGGCGGTACCGGCGATTTTTATGAATTGTTCAGCAGCCTAATGGCTTGGAGGTAGAAGCTGTTGAGGAGCCTTTTGGTCCTAGACTTGGCGTTCCGGTACCGCTTGCCATGCGGTAGCAGAGAAAACAGTCTATAACTTGGGTGACTGGAGTCTCTGTCATTTTTATGGGCTTTCCTCTGACACCGGATGGCAGGAAGCTTGTGATGTACTGGGCGGTTCGCACTACCCTCTGTAGCCCCTTACAGTCAGATGCCGAGCAGTTGTCATACCAGGCAGTGATGCAACCGGTCAGGATGCTCTCGAGGGTGCAGCTGTAGAACCTTTTGAGGATCTGGGGACCCATGCCAAATCTTTTCAGTCTCCAGAGGGGGAAAAGATTTTGTCGTGCCCTCTTCACGACTGTCTTGGTATGTTTGGACCATGTTAGTTCGTTGGTGATGTGGACACAAAGGAACTTGAAATTCACGACCCTTCTCCACTTCAGCCCCGTCTATGTTAATGGGGGCCTGTTCGGCCCACCTTTTCCTGTAGTCCACAATCAGCTCATTTGTCTTGCTCACATTGAGGGAAAGGCTGTTGTCCTGGTACCACACTGCCAGTTTTCTGACCTCCTCCTTATAGGCCGTCTCATCGTTGTCGGTGATCAGGCCTACCACTGTTGTGTCGTCAGCAAACTTAATGATGGTGCTGGAGTCGTGTTTGGCCTCGCAGTCGTGGGTGAACAGGGAGTACAGGAGGGACCTAAGTACACACCCCTGTGGGGCCCCAGTGTGAAGAATACCAACTGATCAACTGATAATACATGGAATATACTGAGTATCAACTGATAATACATGGAATATATTGAGTATCAACTGATAATAATTGTAATATACTGAGTATCAACTGATAATACATGGAATATACTGAGTATTAACTGATAATACATGGAATATACTGAGGATCAACTGATCATACTTGTAATATATTGAGTATTAATTGATAATGCCTGGAATGTTTTTATGAGGATCAAATGATGATACATGAACAGTACTACTGTTTTTGGTCCAACTTTATAACAGTGACCTACTTGAGCACTTGAGTCTAGACTTGGTCCAGTGTCCACTAGCAGTGCAGATGATTGTGCGAGAGCCTGAGGTGGGTGTATATCCCCGTTTACACGACAGCACCACCACGTCTCCGGGGGAGTATACCCTCTGGAGCCCCTCCAGGTCCATACCGTCACCCAGGGACGGGCGGCCACATTCTGAGGGGGCAGACAGGTAACGGGATGGGTCAATAAAACACACACACACAGAAACACACACAGACACAGAAATAAACATGGACACAGATTAACCAAAGAAGTGCCCATGCAACTCCCCAGATATGTTACTTGTAGTCGAGTGATAGTTTGTAGAGCATAAAGGTAGGCGGACTATTAAAATAAAGTGTATTTTTACTTCCAGCTTACAGTAACTGAAAGTATTCGTCAACATGACACAAGCCCATTTGCCTGAACACACTCTGAGAGTACGGAGCAATATTGAACAGCATACAGCACAGAAACACAAAAGGCTTCTAAATCAATAGGCCAAAACTGGGACATACTGAACAAACATATAAACACAACATGTAAAATGTTGGTCCCATGTTTCTTGAGCTGAAATAAAAAATCCCAGCAGTGTTTCATAAGTTTATTTTTTTTATTTTACCAGGCAAGTCAGTTAAGAACAAATTCTTATTTTCAATGACAGCCTGGGAACAGTGGGTTAACTGCCTGTTCAGGGGCAGAACGACAGCTTGTCAGCTCGGGGGTTTGAACTCGCAACCTACTAGTCCAACGCTCTAACCACTAGGCTACCCTGCCGCCCCAAATATCTTATCTCTCAAGTGTATTGCACTAATTTGTTTACATCCCTATTAGTGAGCATTTCTCCTTTGCCAAGATAATCCATCCATCTGACAGGTGTGGCATATCAAGAAGCTGATTTAACAGCATGATCATTACACAGGTGCATCTTGTGCTGGGGACAATAAAAGGCCACGCTAAAATCTGCAGTTTTGTCACGCAACACGGATGTCTCAAGTTTTGAGGGAGTGTGCAATTGAATGTTAATTTCTCTACCATAATCCAACATCTTTTTAGAGAATTTGGCAGTACATCCAACTGGCCTCACAACCTTAGACCACGTGCAACAATGTCAGCCCAAGACCTCCACAACCAGCTTCTTCACCTGTGGGATTGTCTGAGACCAGCCACCCAGACAGCTGATTAAATTGTGGGTTTGCACAACCAAAGAATTTCTGCACAAACTGTCAGAAACTGTCTCAGTGAAGCTCATCTGCGTGCTCGTTGTCCTCACCAGGGCCTTGATCCTGACTGCAGTTTGGCATCGCAAATGCTCACCTTCGATAGGCACTGGCATGCTGGAGAAGTGTGCTCTTCAAGGATGAATCCTGGTTTCAACTGTATTGGGCATGGCGTTTTGCAGACGAGCAGTTCGCGGATGTCAACGTTGTCAGAGTGCCCCATGGTGGTGGTGGGGTTATTGTATGGGTAGGCACAAGCTACGGACAACGAACACAATTGCATTTTATCCACAATAATTTGAATACAAAGAGATATTGTGGCAAGGCCCGTTGTCGTGCCATTCATCTGCCGTCATCATCTCATGATGATGCATGGCCCCATGTCGCAAGGATCTGTACAAAATTCCTGGAAGCTAAGAATGTCCCAGTTCTTTCATGGCCTGCATACTCACCAGACATGTCACCCATTGAGCCCGTTTGGAATGCTCTGAATCGACATGTACGACAACGTGTTCCAGTTCCCGCCAATATTCAGCAACTTCACAAAGCCATTGAAGAGGCTTGGGACAACATTCCACAGGCCACAATCAACAGTCTGATCAACTCTATGCAAAGTAGATGTGTCGCACTTGCATGAGGAAAAATGGTGGTCATACCAGATACGGACTGGTTTTCTGATCCACGCCCCTACATTTTTTTCAACGGTGTCTGTGACGAACAGATGCATATCTGTATTCCCAGTCATGTGAAATCCATAGATTAGGACAGAAGGAATTTAGGGTTCTGTACTGATTTCCTTATATGAACTGTAACTCAGTGAAATCGTTGAAATTGTTGCATGTTGCGCTTATATTTTTGTTTGTAGATGATGTATTAATAGATACTGTACCTTTATTGGATGTCACTGGTGTATACAAGGCAAGCAGACAGATCAGCAGCAAAGACAGACTTGGGGCCATTGTCTGTGGGGTGGAGAAAGTGTCCTCTCCTCTCTGCTTTCAAGGGTAAAAAAAAATCAGAATGTCGTTGGAGCTCCCAACCTTTTATGTTACTCAAGGTAAGAGTCGATGACAACGCAGAATGAGGCAACCTCGGGGTCTTTTACTATTTTTGTAATTCACCGTAACACACCAGACCTTTGTGAGCCTTACTGGTTATATGTCCCGCCCCTATTCCTAGTACACATCAACATCACCAAGTTCTCTTCATCAAACCATGTCTGCGGAATAGAATGTGCTTTCAATCCATTTATGTGGTACAATAAAGTTGACTGAAACTATTCTAGCACTATAACATTGATGTGGCTCGATGACGCAGTGGTGTAGATCTACTATGAAATCTTTACTTGTGGGATTGTATCCGTTAACGGACATGCCATTTTGTAATCTCATACTGTTTGTGTTTGATGTTCTTGTTGCAAAATTGCAAGAGTTCAGTCAGATACCAAGTTCAAGTCAAAACAAAGGTTTGTTTACTCTGAGTTAAAAAGTCACTTGTTTCTCTCTCCCAAAACTGCCGAGCCCTTTGTGTATGAGCAGAGCTTCCAAATACTGCAACCCTATACTGACATCTAGTGTTGTTTTCAGGCATCATGTACTATACTAAACAGGCAATCAAATTCAGGCTCATTAAAGTTATGGATATAACAGGTTACTAGCAAAGCAAGGCTGGATTATTTGGACACAAAGTAATTAGACTGTTAAAACAGATCATTTTTTTAAAAGTAATGTTTATTTGTCATTTATTTGCCCTATTCTTCCTCTTTGTATTGTGTTTATTTTGTGAGGTCGGCAGGACACGTCGCAATCTCAGATGGAAGTGATTTGGGCTTGAGGGTGTACTCCATCTTGCCTGGTTCTAAGAGAAAGACAGACACACAAACACATTTGGCATTTTAGTGGTGAGAATATTAAGGACTCAGCTAAGCAGCGTTTGGGAAGCTTTCAAAATGGGACCACAACACATTTTTACTCTGGGTCGTGTTCATTAGTCATCAAACGGAAGAAAATGGACTGAAACATGGAGGGACTACGACACGTGTCCAATAAGAAACACTCATTTTTGATTTACATTGTAAAATGCCATAATGAACGTGACCATGTTATCTTGGTACGACAGGCCTCACCTTTAAAACATTCTGGGGTATTGAGTGTGCCGTCGATGCACTGACTTGCTACTGAAATGCCACACTTCAGCTCCTTGTTCAGACAGTAGAACACAACAGACTCCCCATGAAGGACTCTATTGGGTTTCAGATCCCCAATCCAAATCTTCTTGGCGTTGTAGAAGATGCGACCTCTGTTGATGTTAACTTTACAGGGGGCTGCAGTAAAGCGACGTCAAGCAAAGCAACATGACTCTCAGTTTAGAATTGAATAGAATTGGAATAGAATTAAATGAAATAGATCATGGAAATTCTTTTGTTTTCTTCTATATCAGTACCCAAACTGACACACCACGTACACAATAGGTTGGGAGCAACACATGGTCAGCCACACAGCAGCGACCCCGGAGAAGTTTTGGGAATGCAGTGCCTTGCTCAAAGGCACAACGGCAGTACGCTCTCATTACGCAATCATTTCAGTCATCAAAGATGAAATAAATGGTTGCTGATACACATCTAATCACAAGTCAACAAGCTGGTTTGGTATACAGACACACACAAGTGACATTCCCACAAGAGTAACAACAGTGCAACCTTTTCTATGACTCAATAGCTCGGGTGTGAACTTTCCCCTATATACAGCAGAGGAGGCTGGTGGGAGGCGCTATAGGAGGACATGCTCATTGTAATGGCTGGAATGGAATAGACGGAGTCCAGCATGTGGTTTCCATATGTTTGATGTGTTTGATACGGTTCCATTTAAACCATTCCAGCCATTACAATGAGCTTGTCCTCCTTTAGCTTCTCCCACCAGCCTCCTCTATGTACAGTTATAGGGTCAGCTTCCTCTTCCCCCAATCCTAACCTTAACCATTAGTGAGGGAAATGCAAAACTGACCAAAGATCAGGGTCTAAGGGCAACTTCACCCTACACTGACTCATTGACTCACCTCTGCAAACGGGCAAAGTGGACCAGTTGCCTGAATTCTGACACTGTATTTCCTCAGAGCCGTCCAGAACGTAGTGTTCCTGGCACTGGTACTTGACCTTCTCCTTGTAGCCGGCCTCCCTCATCACAGCAAAGGTGATGATGCCATGGTCTATCGTTGGTGGGATGGAGCAACTTACCTCTGCAACAGGTCAGAAAAGTCATAGGTTAGTGAAAGTGTATTAACAATGCAATAACCTATTTCAAGTAATATTGTCAGGGTTCATCTAAATTACATTTTTTTTAAATTAAGGCATAAACAGAGGAAGACAGGATTATGCAAGTGTATCAATTATCATCACTTGGAGTGGATGAACAGTTAACAATAACAATTTTAGAGAATCATCGCCAGGGCCGGCTCCAGGCATAAGCGACATAAGCAGTTCCCATGCTACTAGGGGCCCCCACATTTGATTTTATTTCTATTTATTTTGGGGAATTCATTCGGGGTCTCAATTTACTGTTGAGATTTAGGATAATAGAATACAAAAGGTGCAGGTTCAACATTTAGTTGTGCATCACTCAATTAGCCATATCTGTCACGCCTTGGTCATTGTATTTTGTGTTTTCGTTATATATTTGGTCAGGCCAGGGTGTGACATGAGTTTATATATTGTATTTTCGTATTGGGGTTTGTAGTATTTGGGATTGCGGCTGAGTAGGGGTGTTGTATAGGCTTGGCTGCCTGAGGCGGTACTCAATCAGAGTCAGGTGATTCTCGTTGTCTCTGATTGGGAACCGTATTTAGGTAGCCTGGGTTCCACTTTGTATTTCGTGGGTGATTGTTCCTGTCTCTGTGTTAGTGTTCACCAGACAGGCTGTATAGGTTTTTCACGTTCCGTTTGTTGTTTTTGTATTTATAAGTTATTTCATGTATCGTCATTTGTTTCATTAAAGACATGAGTAACCAACACGCTGCATTTCGGTCCGACTTTCTTGCGACAAACGAAGAACGCCGTTACAATATCAGCTAACAAAGATTGGTAAATTGGTAAATTAGTCTAGCCATCTATCTGCCGAAAACTGACCCTTCACGCGAGGCACGTGCCCAGGGGCCCTGACCTCCAAGGGGCCCCTATTGATTTTGTTAGTCACTCTCACTCAGATATCATCAACACGGCATAAGTAATGGCAAAATGGGTAGAATTGCAGGAAATTAGCTTTTACATTAATTTTTTTTATCTCCACCACTTGGCATGGGAAGAATTGCAGGGAATTAACTATACAACGTTTTTGGGGGGCAACCAAATCTCAAGTAGGGCCCCCAAAAGGCTCGATCCATGTAATAATGTGACCTAAAAGATCATTGATAATTTATCAGTGGTTCAACCAAAACCTTCTTAACCAATGAGATTTGTTCACCAACCATTTGGCTTATGCTGCCACTGTCTGCACCTACCCTTGCATACCGGTGGCTCAGTCACGTTTCCACTGGCCAAGCACGATCCCCTCTCGTTACCAATGGGAGCTCTTGGCGGCAAACACTCATACGTCCAACTCTGTCCGTACTGGATTTCATTGCCAGTGAACTTCTTATCGTCATAGACAATTTTACCATGCTTAGGTGCTTGAGGCAGAGCACAACTCACAGCTGCAGGGAAGAAATATTTGAAATAATTTATACTACATTTTCATGTTTAGACAAACAATGGAGAAAAGCAATGTTACATTCTTGAGGTATGGTATACCTTTACACATTGGTGGTGGTGCACTGAGGGTACCGTCGTGTAAACACACACTCTCATTGGCTCCTATCATGACGTACCTGAAGAACACAAATTCTTATTGGTCTGAGATGCAGAGTCAGCTAAATGTAGTCAGAACTAAACCACACTGAATTTCCCCTCACCCATCATCACATGTGTAGTTGAGCACACTCTTGAATGGCACGTCAATCATCCCTGGCTTTTGCATAGGCTTGGGGAGAGGACACATCTTTGCTGTGTCAAAAAATGTATAAGATTCACGTGGATATGATTTATGCCTTTTATGTTGTTAATAAAATGTATTAACATATCCCTATCCCCTTGCTAAAGTATGGACTGTCCATGGTACTGTATATGTGACTTTAGGGTTCCGGAATTCTCAGAAACATTCCCAAAATTCCCAGGTTTTCCAGAAATCCCTGTTGGAAGATTCCTTGAATCAAGACACAAATAAGCAAGAAATCTGGAAAACCCAACAATTTACCTGAATTTATGCTTCACATTATGTAATGGATGTTTTGTGAATGGGTTGGAACTTACGAGAACACACAAGGTCCAGTTTGGTCCACTCTCCCGAGGCCAAGCAGGTGATCCTGGCAGTCTTGGCTTTCCCAGGTGTGTATCCACGCTCACACACCAGGGTCACCTCTTTTCCAATCTCGTACTCACGCTTTAGACCCAGTGTATCTATACCGTCGGTCACGGGTGGGTGGCCACATACTGAGGATAATTGGGAATATTGATAGACAAACATAATGTTGCGCCGTAAATGATATAAAAGCACATTGGAAACACGGCTAAAGCATAGGTTACTGAGTCTTGTGAACCAACACTGTAATATATATTCTGCAATTGAAAAATACTGCCGTAATCAAATCATTTGCGCCGTACCTTTCTTAGATGTCACTGACGTATACAAGGCAAGCTGGCAGAGCAGCAGCAAAGCCAGGGTTGGGTTCATCTTTTGCGGGGTTGAGAGAGACTGTGTCCGTTCTCCCGGCAGTGGACGGTGAAAAATGTAGATGGTTTGTTCAAAAGCCCTGAAAATCTGATCCAATCAGATCGTCTGAAATAGGCTTCCATTGATTGAACCCAAAGTTCAAAGCACATGCATGTTTACTCCGAGTTCAAGGGTAACTTTCACTCAGTACACATACACACAGACACGTACGCCCGCACGACAATGACTTTGAATCATAACATGTATCAGCTGTATAAAATACAGGTCATTCGAATTCGATTTGGTTTCTAAAGGGGCGGCTGTGCAGTCTTGCCCACCTGTGTCTTTCAGATAGGACAGGTTAAGCCTGGTTCAGATGGTATTTATTTTAGCCGTTGCCCAATGTATACCGTATATTGTTCATCTGCTACTAATGTATTAGCTTGATATTTAGCATTACATGGCACCTTCGGATCACCAAGACACCTATTCACATCAACACTTGGAGCACTAACACCCGTCTTGCCTTCTGCTGAAGTCCTGCCCTTATGACTGCTACAAGGCTAACTATCATAAATATGAGGACAACAGTGGGACACAGATACTTTTTAGGAATTGGGAGAGAAAAGCACTGAGGTCGCAGACAACTGTAGTCTGACATGTACTGGGGGGTGGTTGGACACGGGGAGGGTAGTCCCTTTTTTCCTTGGCTTACATTTGCTATATAATTTCTTCCATCCTAGCCATATTTCCTCCTCTGCTTGCATGCACCCTCCATTTTTACTATACCACAGGTCAATGTCGTCTACCGGTCTAACTGTTCATCCGGGCCTCTATCCACCATTCATAGTGACAATAGCGGTAGGAGGATCGTTTGTCCAGATCTGCAATAGCTATCAAACCACACATAAGAGCATTCAAAACGGCATGGATTTATAATATGAATCCACAAGAACAAATAGGCATAGCTGAGAGGCTGCGGAGAGGCACCATTGCAGCATCCTATTGATCTTGTTTAGGGACAACACAATTATCCTACATAGACTAGACCTACAACACCACAGTGCAATCAATAATTGCTTTATTGTGTTAAAGTGAGTAGACAGTTCTACTCTAGGCCGCAGTGAAAATGTCATGAGAATAACGGCGCAAAAGTCCTGTGATTTGAATGTTTCATTCCATGTGGATCAGTTGTGGGTCTACTCTCGATAGTTTAGAAAGGTCTAAAAAGGTAGCAGTAGCAGGCCAGTCTGGTTGTATTTTTACTTCTGATACTGAAAGTCTGTTGCAGATCATGACTCTCCCAAGTCGTCCCTTGATAACGTGGCCACATATGCTCCCGGCAGGCCCAGTTATTCAGGAAAGTTTCAAACGCTATTCCTTGTCGGACTGAGCGGCTATTCCTCACGCACCTAGAATCTAACCCTTCAATACAACCAAAATATTTCTCATTTGACTTTCAAATGTATGACCTTTTATATCTGGCATTAACACAACCAGTCACAATTTTTTAAATCTGATTAGGCTACTTCAAAAGTCATACACACGTTCGACCAAAATATAACTCCAGCATCCTCAAAATGGTTTGACATTAACCAGGCATCCAGCCAACCGTACATGTTGGATAAAACGTTTTATGGAAACAGCAAATTTATTTGGCGAACTTTCCAAATGTTGACAAAACAAATTATGCTAAACAAGGTGGGATCTTTTTGTGTCAGTAAAATTCCTTATTCGAGAAATGGCGTTGGGAAGGCTTTTGTGATATGTTGTGTGGTTCTCCCACTAGGACTCAGGAAAGCATGCCGTTTGTTAGGCAACAAATTAAACAGGTTATAATGAACTTCACAGGGTGGTGAAAGTGCACGGTGATGAGCTTGGTTGACAGTTGACAAATCAAAATAATCTCGCAATTTTGTCCACAATAATCTCATCATGTAGGTGGGCGATACCTGCTCTATATCTGCGTGCTATTGGATAGAGCACATGTGCCAATACCAGAATGGGCACATTAGCTATACCTACGCAACATTTTTTTGTAACAAATCCATCAGTAGGCCTAGAGTTGAAAATGAGATGGAAACCTATTTAATTTGTAATTTTTTTTTGATACATGGGAATTTAACCGAAGTTATTTTTATGTGCGCTACCTATTTATGCACAGACTTTTAGTCGATTTGATGGAAACACAACTCTGATTGGAAAATGTGCATCTTTTTTTAATGCAGATTTTAGAATGATAGCATGAAAATCTGTTGCCAATTGGATGGAAACCAAGCTATAGACACCCTAAAGGCTCTGGCAAGTGTGCCAGTCCAGTGTCACTTTGATGATGCCTGCACATCATGGTTCACCAGCAGCCCCAAACGTTAAAAATAAGCTACAGACCAGCCAAAAAAAGCTTGTAAGAATTGTACTTGTAATTGTACTCCCTATTCACACTCATCTCGATGTCGAGCATTTTAGGCAGCTAGGCTGGCTATCTGTGGAGAAATAAAAGAGTACTATTAATTCAACATGGTATAGTCCACAGCATTATCACAGACTCAGCCCCCAGGTACCTATCCAACTATTTTCCATTTGTTAATAATGTCCTCCAGCATAATATCATTGGAAGAGACTCTAATATTCACTGTTTTAAAAATAAGTGTCTATCTGGTGAGAACACAATTTTATATACCAGCGTTGTTGAGTGGAACAAACTACCACAACAACTCAAAGCCATACCAAACATAACCACTTTTTAAAAGAATGTTCAAAGCTGGCTAATGTGTGAACAGTATAACCTTTTTTATCTGTATCTCTGCAATGTGTCTGTATCTCTGCAATGTGTCTGTATCACTGTAATGTGTCTGTATCTCTG
This sequence comes from Oncorhynchus masou masou, assembly GCF_036934945.1. Taxonomy (NCBI): domain Eukaryota; kingdom Metazoa; phylum Chordata; class Actinopteri; order Salmoniformes; family Salmonidae; genus Oncorhynchus; species Oncorhynchus masou. Next base: position 29,034,518 of record NC_088216.1, read on the forward strand.
TAATGTGTCTGTATCTCTGCAATGTGTCTGTATCTCTGCAATGTGTCTGTATCTCTGCAATGTGTCTGTATCTCTGTAATGTGTCTGTATCTCTGCAATGTGTCTGTATCTCTGCAATGTGTCTGTATCTCTGTAATGTGTCTGTATCACTGTAATGTGTCTGTATCTTTGCAATGTGTCTGTATCTCTGCAATGTGTCTGTATCTCTGCAATGTGTCTGTATCTCTGCAATGTGTCTGTATCTCTGCAATGTCTCTGTATCTCTGTAATGTGTCTGTATCACTGTAATGTGTCTGTATCTCTGTAATGTGTCTGTATCTCTGTAATGTGTCTGTATCTATGCAATGTGTCTGTATCTATGCAACGTGTCTGTATCTATGTAACGTGTCTGTATCTATGTAACGTGTCTGTATCTCTGTAACGTGTCTGTATCTCTGTAATGTGTCTGTATCTCTGTAATGTGTCTGTATCACTGCAACGTGTCTGTATCTGCAACGTGTAATGTGTCTGTATCTATGTAACGTGTCTGTATCTATGTAACGTGTCTGTATCTATGTAACGTGTCTGTATCTCTGTAACGTGTCTGTATCTCTGTAACGTGTCTGTATCTCTGTAACGTGTCTGTATCTCTGTAACGTGTCTGTATCTCTGTAACGTGTCTGTATCTATGTAACGTGTCTGTATCTATGTAACGTGTCTGTATCTATGTAACGTGTCTGTATTTATGTAATGTGTCTGTATCTATGTACAGTATGTATCTATTTGTGTATGCATGTATGTAAACAAATATGGACCACAATGGAAATATGTTAACTGACAGATCAATCAATCAATCAATCAATCCAAACTGTGCAGTGGACATTTGGTTAATGGAAAGAGATATCTGTTACAAAACACTAACAAAATGTTTAATGGCATTCGGAGATTGTCAAGACAAGTCTTCGATACCTGGTAAGCCTACAAGGTGAGATTGTTAAGACAAGTCTTTGATACCTGGTAAGCCTACAAGGTGAGATTGTTAAGACAAGTCTTTGATACCTGGTAAGCCTACAAGGTGAGATTGTTAAGACAAGTCTCCGATACCTGGTAAGCCTACAAGGTGAGAATGTCAAGACAAGTCTTCGATACCTGGTAAGCCTACAAGGTGAGAATGTCAAGACCAGTCTTCGATACCTGGTAAGCCTACAAGGTGAGAATGTCAAGACAAGTCTTCGATACCTGGTAAGCCTACAAGGTGAGAATGTCAAGACAAGTTTTCGATACCTGGTAAGCCTACAAGGTGAGAATGTCAAGACAAGTCAAGGTGAGAGAATGTCAAGACAAGTCTTCGATACCTGGTAAGCCTACAAGGTGAGAATGTCAAGACAAGTCTTCGATACCTGGTAAGCCTACAAGGTGAGATTGTCAAGACAAGAATCTTTGATACCTGGTAAGCCTACAAGGTGAGAATGTCAAGACAAGTCTTCGATACCTGGTAAGCCTACAAGGTGAGATTGTCAAGACAAGTCTTCGATACCTGGTAAGCCTACAAGGTGAGATTGTCAAGACAAGTCTTCGATACCTGGTAAGCCAACAAGGTGAGATTGTCAAGACAAGTCTTCGATACCTGGTAAGCCAACAAGGTGAGATTGTCAAGACAAGTCTTCGATACCTGGTAAGCCTACAAGGTGAGATTGTCAACAAGTCTTCGATGAGAAGCCAACAAGGTGAGATTGTCAAGACGAGTCTTCGATACCTGGTAAGCCAACAAGGTGAGATTGTCAAGACAAGTCTTCGATACCTGGTAAGCCAACAAGGTGAGATTGTCAGACAAGTTGTCAAGAAGGTGAGATTGTCAAGACAAGTCTTCGATACCTGGTAAGCCAACAAGGTGAGATTGTCAAGACAAGTCTTCGATACCTGGTAAGCCAACAAGGTGAGATTGTCAAGACAAGTCTTCGATACCTGGTAAGCCAACAAGGTGGGGGAGGAATGTATTTGGTGTTTTTTCGGGATCGACATGGTCTATTTATTATGGTGTTGAAATCTCAAACCATGATATTGAAGTGCCTGAAGTCGGTAGACTTTGTTTAGTGGTTGTGTTGCACTGACACAGAAATCTGTTGGTGGAACATCCATTGCATATATTTTGTATAATTGTAAATATGGCATCAAAATGTTGAAAATCTGATTTCCCGGTAGCTGATCATGGTCTTCAGCTTGCTCTGACCACAGAGTAGGCCTAATGAAATAGGAAAGGAAAGTGGGCTCGTCTGTGGTGGTTAGCAAACCCCCAACCTACTGGCAATAGGACTGCATGGCATTGACTCATATCCACGTATATAAGCCCTACAAAGGCAAAATGCAGTTATCTTTTGTAATGGCCAGGTATTATCTGATTAATGTGGTATCAGGTAAGACCCAAGTGCAGACTGTGTCGAAGTAACAATGTTTATAGCAACAACAGGTCAAGGCAGACAAACAACAGGTCAAGGCAGGCAGGGGTCGATAATCCAGAGTAGTGGCAAAGGTACAGGATGGCAGACAGGCAGAGTGATCAGGTAGGCAGAGGCATCAGGTAGGCAGAGGCAGAGTGATCAGGTAGGCAGAGGGATCAGGTAGGCAGAGGGATCAGGTAGGCAGAGGGATCAGGTAGGCAGAGGCAGAGTGATCAGGTAGGCAGAGGCAGAGTGATCAGGTAGGCAGAGGCAGAGTGGTCAGGTAGGCAGAGTGATCAGGTAGGCAGAGGCAGAGTGGTCAGGTAGGCAGAGGCAGAGTAGTCAGGTAGGCAGAGGCAGAGTGGTCAGGTAGGCAGAGGCAGAGTGGTCAGGCAGGCAGGCAGAGGCAGGACAGGCAAAGGTCAAAACGAGATACTTGTGCAAACCAAGCGCTGCGAAACCACTGGTTGACTATAACAAACAAGACAAACTGACACAAACAGACAGAAAGAAACCACAGGTATAAATACCCAGGGGAAAAGTGGGGAAGATGGGTGACACCTGGAAGGGGGTGGAGACAAGCACAAGGACAGGTGAAACAAATCAGGGCATGTCAATGTGGTATTTAGTTTCCTGACAGAAGAACAAGCCAGTTGATCAGAATATATCAGAAATTGTTGTCTGTAGACAGAAAAAGACTGAAGTGAGATTTTGCAGTAAAAAAAAACATAGATACGGTGTTGCCTTTGTAGGGCAGTACTGTTATTGTTATTTGTGATTGTAAACATTAGGGGAGGGTCATGTGAAAATATGACCCTCCCCCCACAGTAAATGTCGAACTGTCCCTAATAAGCCATACATAACACATTGGATAAAAATTTGATGCCTATGATCAGTGCTTGACTTAGGTGCCGGTACTCATTTTGGCCGCTGGTTCTGTTTGAATTTAGGTGCAGGAACTCCATAATAAATACATTTTAGCCAAGTCAAGCACTGACTATGATATGACTGATATGTAGTTTCTCTTCAAGTAAATTGTTTTAACCCAAACATTTGCCAGTATCTTTTACACCACTGGGTGACGCTCCAATCTTCCAAATTCCAACAGACAGTTGCCCTCCCACCAGGCGATTAATTGTAGTGACGTCAGCTCAAGTGAAAGAAGGAAGCAAAGCGCTCAGTGTGGTGCTGTCAGTAAAAGTAGTTGTAGCGACAGCAAGGGAAAGCCCATAGATAGAACAGTGTGTCCAGTTACAGTCTGACCGCCTCTCCTGCTCAGTGGCAAAAGACAGTACGCGTGGAAATACATTGAATAGGCATATACATTGGATAGAGAGGAATAACGTTGTTTTTTTTGACTATGGCTGATGTCACGCAATTCAACGAGGGGACCGGGGACTTCGCGAAAGGGTTCGCTCGTAAAGGAGCTTTGAGGCAGAAGAACGTCCATGAGGTGAAGGACCACAAATTCACTGCAAGGTTCTTCAAGCAGCCGACTTTTTGTAGTCACTGCACCGACTTTATCTGGTAAGCGCTTTTCCTCTCCAGATGGCCTCTGCCTGTTGAACATTTTGGAGAACTCAGCTGTCTTCTCAACCAGCTATTCTCTTGTAACTTTCCCTACATAGCTAACTGTGCTGCACCGTTACTTATAATTTCCTTACTGGAATGTTTGGTCTTCCACGGAAAAGCTGGACATCTTAAAACCAACATTTTAACATTTTAACACTTCGAAATGCAAGCCCAAAGAAAATGAATCCCTTCAGCCTACAGTGGGCTAGATACACTATACATTGTAACTGACAGCGCGCCTACTTTAATGTTTGTTACAAATTGTAAAAGTTGTATTTATCCTAGTCCTCGTGTTTTTGATAAATATTGAAATAATAACTTCCTGCCAACGAAATGTAGGCTCTAAAACCGAAACAAGTAACAAGTGGTAACTATTCGGGATGTTGGGTGGTTGAAGACGCACCCATGTTGTCCAACCTTCCTCTTCAAGTGGTTGTGTTTCCTTGACCATGTATTGATCGCTACAGCGAGAGATGTCATCTTGAGTGAGTGAACATTTTACAGTTACGACCTATGGCCTCTAAAATACTCCTAAGTAATGTGTAATGATTATTGGGAAACATCTTAACAGTTTAGGCTACTTGTTTTTCTCTTCTGACTGCAGCCTATCCTACAGTACCTTTACTCGAGGTTTGCTTTGCAAAATATAGCCACCTGAAAAAATAACAATATTAAAGGGCAGTCGACACCCCTCAGGCTTCTCATCCCCCATGTCCCCTCTTGCAAGATATGAAAGGTGCTCCCCCTCTCCTATTCATCCACATAGCATTTCAATGAGCTAGTTTTCTAGATGTCTTGCCTCAATTTTGAGCTTAATATTCAACATTTCCCACCAAATAAGCCCTTAATTGAGACAGACTTACAAGTCTGGGAGACTACTGCTGTTTCTGCTTGATATGGTAAACGTGTTTGTTTGTGTTTCTGTCAGTTTAATGCTATTTGTTATTTCATTCCTCACTTTCCTCTGTTTTCACAGGGGATTTGGAAAGCAAGGATTCCAGTGCCAAGGTAAAAATGAAATGGATTGCCGTCCATTCACTCAGCTCCATTCCACCATGCAGTGTATACTCATTTGTGTGTTTTTGTACTGCATTAATTCAAGAGGACCAGTCCATTTGACTTGCATTGACTAAAGAATGTTGCAATTCGTATTGGAGTTACTCACCTTTCAAAGAGTTTGAGAGATACAGGTAGGCAATGTTCCCTCTAAGCTGCAAGGAACAGGCAGCTCCCATCAGAGTGCAGCACAGTCTTTTTTTCTTAAAGGGGCAGTGTTGTAATTTGAGATGGTCTTGAATAAGCTAAGTAGCCAATAGGCAGAGCGTAGCATAATTTGTCCGATTCCCTGTAATAATGGTATGGGAGTAATAATGTATTTTGTTTTGTAAAGTGGTTTCTTGCATCAGAAAACACACTTTCAGTCACCTCCAGAAAATTGACTGCTACTGTAGGCTTAATGGTAGAACAGCTATTTCCATATTATAATGTGATGGGATGTGTTTTTCTCCATTGTTTTTGCTGGTAGACCACTCTGGTGGGCCTACATTATGATCACATAACTGTTAAAACAGTACATTAAAGCAGGTACAGCCTTAGTGTTCACAGTAAACATGTGGCGGAAGTTACACAGAATTTTCGCAACTTTCAAATTTGTACCTGCATTGACTATAGAATGCTGCAATTTTTATTGGAGTTACTTACCTTTTCAAAGAGTTTGAGATATACCAGTAGGCCTACATTTGTCTGTGCTGTTTGAGTATGATGTCTTCCTTACACACACACACGGGAATATGAAGTCGTAAATAACAGAAAATAATGGTTAAAGTATCTGTGACAGCACTCAGGTCTAATCACTCAAAGAAATGGCATGGATTGATATTGACTGTTTTCTGTTTCCTTCCCTTTCCCAATCTCATTACCATTTCAGGTCGTTTGAAGCAGTTCTTTAAAAAAAATAAGAGAAAATGGTTATTTATACATGACAGCCAATGACTCGCAACGTAGAGACTTTGAACTGTCATTACTCTCTGGGCATTTTTGTTTGAGTCTCAGGAGTTTCTTCAAATGCACTTTGAGACTTAAATCATCTTAATTGGATTTATGCAGCTAATGCTAAGGGATATCTGGATGTTTAGTGGTTGTCTGTGTGAAAGAATTGATGGTCTACGATAAAAGAAAATATGGTTATTTATGATATCAAAGTGAGAACATTTACAATGCACTCCTCAGCTCTTGGAAAGACGGACCTAGATGTTTTGGGGACTACTTGCTAAACATTAAATGGAGAAATGAATGCGCATGCATTATTCTCACCTGACTAACTGGACTGACATGAAATCAAATCACACATGGCAATCTCATGGATGCCAGAGTTCAAATAGTTCTATTTCCTTTACAAGGCCTATGAGATTTTCTCTACAAAACCAAAGCCCCATGGGCCCCTGTCAAAAGTAGTGTACTACATAGGGTGCCCTTTGGGACATAGAATAGTGTACAGTAGCCTGGCAGCGGAATCTGCTTGTGCTTCAACCAGGCTAGGTCAGAGGGGTTAATAGCATTCGCCTGTAGTTTGCCAAGTCTCCTTAGTCAGACTGGGTCTGTGACTCTTCCATGTGCCATCAATACTCTCAAACTTCTTGTTTACCGATTCCCATCGGGGCATTACTCAAACTTGAAGAATGTAGGCTGTGCTCGTGCTGAGAAAAGACAAACTTTTGTCTCAATTTTTTTTATCGAGGTACCAGTTACCAGGATTTATAAAAGGTATTTAAGCTGTATATAGGCTATACATACTCTACATACACTGAGTGTATAAAACATTAGGAACACCTTACTAATATTGAGGATAACCCCCCTTTGCCCTCAGAACAGCCTCAATCCATCGTGGCATGGACCCTTCAAGGTGTCAAGTATTGCAAGGAGATGCTGGCCCATGTTGACTCCAATGCTTCCCACAGTTGTCAAGTTGGCTGGATGTCCTTTGGGTGGTGGACTATTCTTGATACACATGGGAAATTGTTGAGTGTGAAAAACCCAGCATCATTGCACTTCTTGACACACGCAAACCGGTGCACCTACTACCATACTCTGTTCAAAGGCACTTAAATCATTTGTCTTGCTCATTCACCCTCTGAATGGCGCACATACACAATCCATGTCTCAATTGTCTCAATGCTTAAAAATCCTCTTTACCTGTCTCCTCCCCTTAATCTACACTGATTGAAGTAGATTTTGTTGGAATCATACTTTTTTCCTATTCTTTGAAAGCATCGCCTGCATGGCTGCACTTCCAATGAACTGGCGTAATACCTGAGGAAAAACCCACTCTCGTCCTTTCTCTAGAAGATAAGAATGTGAGCAAAGCGGAAGTTTTCCCAAGGAGCAAACACTTCATTAGCAATAGCGGTTGAATGCCAGTTAAGTATGTTGATTTGCGCTTAAGTGGTGTCCCCCTCGGATATATGCCATCCTCTGTTGAACATGAATGGTAGTGTAATGTGGAAAGTGTTGATCTTGCCAGCCAGCGCTGAGAGTCCCTGCCTCATGGTAAGTGCTGCTGCTTCAGCCAGCCAGGATGATGTTAACCTGCGATCACTGAGCCGTTGGTTGAATGTGATCCGTTCTGAAAGGAGGTCTTCTGAGAGCTGCTGTTAAATGGCAGGAAAATACATCCATTTGCTGGAGTACGAGGATAAACACGCACCAGAGAAGGCTGTTTGATCTCTTGGGGGTTCAGAAGCCCCTCGTCTGTTTTTATTGTTGTGGAGTGAGTGTGAGAGAGAGCGAAAGTGTGTGTGTGCGTGTTCAGGTTCCTGCATGCATGTGTGTATCGTAAGTTGTATGTACCCATACGTACGGATGTGTGTTGTACATAGACAAATACATAGATAATGCATCTGTGTGTGTGGAGCCTGTCTTCCAGGTCTTAGGAACTGCGATCGATAAAGACACTCCTCCATTTGTATGTGTGTCTTGGAGGTGCGATGCGCTTTGCTCAGAGTGTTTGCCGGTGCTCGAATATTTGATGGTAAAGCCTGCTGGTTATCGAGTCAGGTGCTGCGGTGACATGTTTTTAGCCATATGCCAAAGCACCATCGGTGAAGCCCCTTTTATCTCTGTCTTGTCCTCTCCCTCTGTGTCCTGTCACCATCGCAGCATCGCTCGTGACTGTTATAGTCTCTATTGGTCATGTAGAAATCACAGTGCACTATTAAAGACCTACACAAAACCCCTGCATTCAGAGCATACTATAGATATGCATTAGAGATCTCAGCAACACTGTGTCGGTGCTAGTTGCTCTTCTCCCCTAGTAGGCTGTAGGGACTGATCTCTGTATCCATTCCATATACTTACTCAGAGAGCTGGTAGCAGTGGTTTTACAGCCACTCTGGAAAACACAGTATTCCCCCCTGTTTTAAATCTGTTCTTGGGTCTACTGCTAAATAAATAATGGCCACCGTATCAAGATGAAGGCAAGGAGGTAACATCCCTGCTATTCAAAAGCTGAAGGTCCCACTTAAAAAATACCTGTCCTCTCATCAATTATTAACGGACTCCTTGGAAATGGGGAGGCTCAAGTCAACGAGCAGGGAGGCTTCTGTTGAGTACAGACATGATACACTTATCCTATTGGGCTTTCTGTGCCGGCCTGAAATTACATTTGATTTTCTGGAATTTGGAATTAATGAATTTGTTGGTGATCAAATGTGAACTCGACATACTTGTTTCCAACAATTGCATGCGAGACATTAAAATGAGCTTGCGTCATATTTGTCTCCATTCTAAAACCATTAGCTACCAATCCCCCATGGATTATTTCATATCTAGTCTATTCAGACCAACTAAAGCAACATTGATGATTTAAGAGTTCAAGATCTCCCCCAATCGCTTCGTTATGGGAATCCCCAGACAGTACATAGAGCTTGTCAGAAGCCTTAGCCAACAGAGAAATCATATCCACTAGCTAACACTCAACAAGTCCTTTTCCTTGGTTTGTAAACTGGCACCTCACGGTCACAGTTGAGCTATGCTGTTGTCATTACCATGTTACTCGCCCACTCCAATTAAAAGGTTGAGAAAATACGACCAAAGTAAAGGTGAAGGGCGAACAAGCCCTCATGTTTACCCAAGTGCAAGTCGTCACCATGTGAGATGGCATTTGTGCCAATTGTTACCCTCAGACAATCCTGTTTCTGTGGAATCCAATTCCGCAAGTTAACCTGCAGGCGTTTGTATTCATATCCCAATTACATAGGAATTGCTGTTGCCACATTGTCAACTTGTGCATGGCTCCACACCCAGCCTCTGTAAACTGTACCATTAAAACACGATAGCAGTCTTTCAGCAAAATGGTAAGAATGTGGGTATTACCACTAATATTGAATGGAGGAGTTAGCGTAAGCATTCTATTGATGGTTATTGGCCCAATTTAACATTTAAGCCCATCTAGGGACATCATATACTCTACCTAAGTGTATATCAATTGATTCTAAAATATAAATGACCATGGAGAAGTCTGCTTTTAGATCTTACATAGTCTCCTGGCAGGCTTGTCCATACATTAGCATATATTGAAACCATGATAAACCAACCACAAAACCATCTCTTCCATTATGGTTGGAGTATGGATGGAGAAATGGAGCCCAGGGAATAGTGTCTTCATGGAAGGCCATTGATGGTTTGAAGGGTTGAATGGGTCTCCTTTGACAGATGGTAGTGGATTTTTGCCCAACGCTTTCCAATGGTCTGTTGTGCTGCTGAGAGTGGAGGAATAATAGGTTTCTTCATGTGAGAGGAGCAGAGACCAATCTCCCAAGGGAGGGGTAGGAGCAGAGCAATGCTTCTATGACTATGGACATGTAGTGTACATGAATGAGAGATGTGGATGGACAGTGTAATAGTGATGGCGCCACAAAATGGAGTCTTTTTCTCTCTTGTTTGAACTTGAACAGTCAAATTGAGTTAGACCAGTCCAATATAATACCTGAACAAATTTAGACAAATATTTACATATAACAAAGGTTTCTAAGTCCTGTTCTCTCTATTCAAAAATGACTTACAACCAATAACCAGTGCACCACAGACAAACCAAGCCTATGTGTCTCTGTTCACTTTCATTGTGTTTGCAGACCTGCTTAACCATGTTCAAACCAAACATTGACCCAGAGGAGACGTGATAACACACTCGCTCCCCTTCCCTGGAACCTCCCTCCTGTCCCATTGACGAACAGTGGCCTCTCAACCCGCTCTCATCTCATGCTCCGGGCTTGTTTAGACAGTGCTAAGGGAATCCTTGTGCACATCCTGTGTTGACAGAGGACGCGAAGGTCAACTCTACCATGTGTCCTTACTTTTAGAGTTCGACCGATTTTATGATTTTTCACTGCCGATACCGATTTATTGGAGGACCAAAAAAAAGCCAAGACCGATTAATATATATTTTTTATTTGTAATCATGACAATTACAACAATACTGAATGAACAATGAACACTTGTTTATTTTAATTTAATATAATACAAGAATAAAATCAATTTAGTCTCATAAATAATGAAACATGTTCGATTTGGCAAAAACAAAGTGTTGGAGAAGAAAGTAAAAGTGCAGTATGCGCCATGTAAAAAGCTAACGTTTAAATTCCTTGCTCAGAACATATGAAAGCTGGTGGTTCCTTTTAACATGAGACTTCAATATTCCCAGTTAAGAAGTTTTAGGTTGTAGTTATTATAGGAATTATGATGCGTAGACTTTCTCTCTTTACCATTTGTATTTCATACACCTTTGACTATTAGATGTTCTTATAGGCACTTTAGTATAGCCAGCCTTATCTCGTGAGTTGATAGGCTTGAGGTCATAAACAGCGCTGGCTTCAAGCATTGCTAAGAGCTGCTGACAAACTCAGTAAAGTGCTGTTTGAATTAATGATTACGAGCCTGCTGCTGTCTACCACTGCTCAGTCAGACTGCTCTATAAAATATGAAATCATAGACTTAATTATAATAAACGCACAGAAATACGAGCCTTAGGTAATTTAATATGGTCAAATCCGGAAACTATCATTTCGAAAACAAAACATTTATTCTTTCAGTGAAATACAGAACCATTACCCATTTTATCGAACGGGTGGCAACCCTAAGGCTAAATATTGCTGTTACATTGCACAACCTTCAATGTTATGTCATTTATTATGTACAATTCTGGCAAATTAATTATGGTCTTTGTTAGGAATAAATAATTTTTACACAAACTGCTGCATATACCCTGACTCTGCTTGCACTGAACGCAAGAGAAGTGACACTATTTCCCTAGTTAATATTGCCTGCTAACATGAATTTCTTTTAACTAAATATGCAGGTTTAAAAAATATATACTTCTAAGTATTGAATTTAAGGAAGGCATTGATGTTTGGTTAGGTACATTCGTGCAACGATTGTGCTTTTTTTGCGTATGTGCTTTTGTTAAATCATCACCTGTCTGGTTGAAGTAGGCTGTGATTCGATGACAAATTAACAGGCACCACTTTGATTATATGCAATGCAGGACAAGCTAGTTAACCTAGTAATATCATCAACCATGTGTAGTTAACTAGTAATTATGTGAAGATTGATTGATTGTTTTTTATAAGATAGCAATTTACCTAGGCTCTTTGCAGCCACAAGGTCCTTTTGATGCTGCACTCGCGTAACAGGTGGTCAGCCTGCCACGCAGTCTCCTCGTGGATTGCAATGTAATCGGCGTCCAAAAAGGCAGATTTACCTATTTGTTATGAACTTTAAATCGACCCTCAATAATCGGCACTGCCGATTAATCGGTCAACCTCTACTTACTTTCCCCCGCAGTCCAACCAGGTGTGTTTTCTAGTCCTCCCATCGCCCATAGGTTCCGAGGACTCCCATCTGCCTTCCCCTGTTTTGGAGTTGGTTCCCAGCAGTACATTTTTAAGCTTGTCTCACCTTTATATTGCTGTACCGACTAGTTTCAGCGAGACAGATTAGGTCTAGTTCTGGATTCAAAACATTCTCAATGGAGATTCTCCACTGAAAGTGCTATTTAGTCCAGTACTAGGCCTAATCTGGGTCTGTTCCTTAGCATCCAAAAACCTTTTATAGTATAGGAAGGTAGGTAGTTTGTTATGGGGGACAACAGCACTCTTCATTTGACTAGTTGGTCCTGTTGTATCTAGCACTCTCTCTCTATGCTTAATTTAGCCTGTACCTGTATCCTGACTGTACTTCTGCAAGGTACAGCTATTTTTTTTTTTTGTCACTGACACTTTGTTAATATATATAGTTTAGAAATGTTTTGACCAAGACGAGTGACTGCCAGACTGTGTGCTGCTATGCGCTGACTCGCTGCATAATCATTGGCGTCACTCCAATTTATGTGAAGTCCGTCTGCTACATTTTTATGGCACCATCAACCCTCAATGGGTTACGGTTGCATTATTTCTCCATGGTGCTGTCTTCACTGTAAATGATCTGCAGTATTCCATATACTCTTTCCCTGCCATATTTCCCCTGGGTTTACAAGGCCTTATACACTGTGTAATGAATACCATCTCTTATTTGGGGATGTGTGATGGCTTTATCACAAAGTGCACCTGAAATCCCCTTTTTAATGGACAGTGTTGGTACCAGTCAGTGAGGCAAGGTTAGAGGGAGAATTTGCCATAAACAGACCCACTGCTGACACCAGTCGACAGGCAGAGGCCAACTGTGTCAACCAACCAGGGTTATGTGACTTATGCTGGCACTTTGGAAAGCCAAACACATTGCCCTGTGGTGGAGCCAGCCCATCGCCTCGGAGGCTGTGGATTGGGGCTTTAATAATAGGGCTTTGCTCCCCTGGTGCTGAGTGCCAGTGCACTCCCCTGGCCGCTACAGTGCACTCTGCCTTGGGTAGAGCAGATGTAACCACCACTTCTTCCCCTCTCTCTCGCTCCGCATTCTCTCCATTCCACAGCATCCTAAGGGAAATGATCAATAAAGCCCTCGGTTAGCGCCAGGCTCGTTATTATTACTCTGAAAGCTGAGGTCATGACCTTGAATTATACCCAAGCTGATGATTCAGATTTTAGCTGCTGCTCATCACAATAGTGAAAGAGAATACAGAGAGGGCTTTCTAGTAGAGCTTCTGTGTGTGTGTGTCTGTCTGTCTGTCTGTCTATGGGGTTAGTCCTCCAATCCATTCTGATGGCAGGGGTAACCGGGCAGATTAAAGGGACGCTGGCCCCGGGAGTAAAACCGCTTAACCCCCTGAACCTTCCATTGGTACAGCCTCTGGATTCTCCATCCACCGTAGGCCACATAAAACCTAGACAATCCCTTCTTTCCAGCCCATGTATGCACACAGATGCAACAGCACCTCTGGCCCCTAGGGCTGAGAAGCAGGATCAGAGCGACCCTCCATTACATCTGTCATCCTGAGAGCTACTACAGTACCACCGCTAGATATCTAGGCCTATATCAAAACCTTCAACCACGACTTGCTTTAGTGCCAGGTACTAAAATGCTGTCTATGGACTGTATCTAATCGTCAACTCACCACAACTCACTTTAGTGCCGGGCATTATTAAACTGCTGTAGACCTATATGGGCGTTCTAATAACATAATACCTCGGTTTGAAAGCAAGGCAGCGACGTGTGGTTGGATTATGGCTTTAGATCCAACAAAGCTGCTATGTCTGTCTTTGTGGCCATGCAGACATGGGGAAAGCCTGCTTGGCAGAGATCCCTTCAAAATAGCCCAAATATGTCAGTACTACCGCTGTGTGCCTTTCTAAGCTAAACCAGACAGGCAGCACCATGCTGTGATGGGAGATCCCCAGAGAGTTGGAGCGATACCCAGCTACCCACACTGAGCAGAAATTACTTTACAAGACAAACGGCCATTTTGGATTTCCCTTAAAACCTCTGTTTTCGACTATGTAGCTGTACCGCATCGAAATGAAACCCATCCGTTCCTATTGAATTATTTATTCACTAGGGGAAATGCTTTTTGGTATGTTAATAGGCAGTGAATTGTAGCCATTTTGCATGCCAAACATGGCCAGATGTGTTGATGGAGAGACTATTTCAGAGGGATATGCTTTCAGGACTGAGCGCTTAATTATCTGCTTCTGTGCCAGAGGACGACCGATTAATCGGCATGGCCGATTTCAAGTTTTCATAACAATCAGTGATTGGCCTTTTTGGATGCCGATTACATTGCAATCCATGAGGAGACTGCGTGGTGCAACATCAAAAGGACCTTGTGGCTGCAAGGAGCCAAGGTAAGTTGCTAGCAAGCATTAAACTTATCTAATAAAAAAACAATCAATCTTAACATAATCATTAGTTAACTACATATGGTTGTTGATATTACTAGGTTAACTAGCTTATCCTGCGTTGCATATAATCAATGCGGTGCCTGTTAATTTATCATTAAATCACAGCCTACTGTACTTCAACTTCACCAAATGGTTCATGATTTAACAAAAGTGTTTTTTTTTAAACCTGCATATTTAGATAAAATAAATTCATGTTAGCAGGCAATATTAACTAGGGAAAATTTGTCACTTCTCTTGCATTCAGTGCAAGCAGAGTCAGGGTATATGCAGCAGGTTGGGCCGCCTGGCTCGTTGCGAACTGTGTGAAGACCATTTCTTCCCAACTAAGACTGTAATTAATTTGCCAGAATTATGACATAGCATTGAAGGTTGTGCAATGTAACAGCAATATTTAGACTTAGGGTTGCCACCCGTTCGATAAAATGCGGAACGGTTCCGTATTTCACTGAAAGAATAAAAGTTTTGTTTTCAAAATTATAGTTTTCGGATTTGACCATATTAATGACCAAAGGCTCGTGTTTATTATAATTAAGTCTATGATTTGATATTTTATAGAGCAGTCTGACTGAGCGGTGGTAGGCAGCAGCAGGCTCGTAATCATTCACTCAAACAGCACTTTACTGCGTTTGCCAGCAGCTCTTAGCAATGCTTGAAGCGCAGCGCTGTTTATGACCTCAAGCCTATCAACTCACGAGATTAGGCTGGCAATACTAAAGTGCCTATAATAACATCCAATAGTCAAAGGTATATGAAATACAAATGGTATAGAGAGAAATAATCGATGCGTCATAATAACTACAACCTAAAACTTCTTAACTGGGAATATTGAAGTCTCATGTTAAAAGGAACCACCAGCTTTCATATGTTCTGAGCAAGGAACTTAAACGTTAGCTTTTTACATGGCGCATACTGCACTTTTACTTTCTTCTCCAACACTGTGTTGCATTATTTAAACCAAATTGAACATGTTTCATTATTTATGAGACTAAATTAATTGTATTCATGTATTATATTAAGTTGAAATAAGTGTTTATTATTCATTCAGTATTATTGTAATTGTCATTATTACATATATATATATATATATATATATATACACACACACACATATACACATACACAGAGATGGTGGTACCTTCAGGCGTTTGGAAATTGCTCCCAAGAATGAATCAGACCTGTGGAGGTCTACAAAAAAAATTCTGTTTTAGCTGATTTGTTTTGATTTTCCCATGATATCAAGCAAAGAGGCACTGAGTTTGAAGGTAGGCCTTGAAATACATCCACGGGTTCACCTCCAATTGACTCAAATGATGTCAATTAGCCTATCAGAAGCTTCTAAAGCCATGACATCATTTTCTGGAATATTGCAAGCTGTTTAAAGGCACAGTAAATTTAGTGTATTTAAACTTCTGACCCACTGGAATTGTGATACAGTGAAATAATCTGTCTGTAAACAATTGTTGGAAAAATGACTTGTGTCATGCACAAAGTAGATGTCCTAACTGACTTGCCAAAACTATAGTTTGTTAACAAGAAATGTTTGGAGTGGTTAAAAGACGAGTTTTAATGACTACAACATAAGTGTATGTAAACTTCCGACTTCAACTGTGTGTGTGTGTGTGGATTTTAATCAGTATCAGCTTTTTTTGGTCCTCCAATAATTGGTATCGGTGTTGAAAAATCATAGTCGGTCGACCTCTACTCTGTGCACATTCATTCAAATCTTTTTCGCCAGAGAATTCCAGCATGGTTGGAATTGCATTCAGTGACACCTGTATGGCATGAGATAATAACCCCCTGTTGATACATGATTGATCCAAACCAGTTTCTCAGTATGGTGCTTTGAAGTGACTAGGCTAGCAATCAAACCAAGAAGAGAGCCAGGGCTTTGATTGCAACCCTTGCCGGAAAAAGGCAGAATATTTGTTGTTGTTCAATCACTTTTCTCTTGGTTGTCAGCCTGAAATCAAATAAAACAGTTGTTCTTGTTCACGTACGTTTCTTCTCAGAGAGCGAGTGATGGGAAAAGGACGAGTAAGTGACAGAGAAGAGAGACTGGAGGAGAATACAGACAAGGCCCTCAGGACTGTCACCAGTGTCTACTCCACAGTATGCGTTGTACTCTCAGTACTCCTACTCTAAGAATAATATTGACAATGTTACCGCTGGCATCATACACCATGTGACGTCATACATCAGATGAAAAGCTCCCTTTGCTGGACTGTTTTTCCACTAGCAAAGTGCCGGAAGATTTCCCACACTAGTCCTTGGAGCCAGGTCCTTTGATCTTGTTGCCTTGTCCATTGAGAAGATGTATCTGGACAGTACAGCTCACATCCCAAAGGAAAGAGGCTGCTAGGTCTGGACTATGTTGGTGGGGGGACTTTAGAGCTTCTGTCATACGGTTATGACTTGGCAGGCTGATCATAACAGAACCAGGTTGACAACACGCGGCTAACGCCAGTGGGAGAGGAATCATAAGCAGACAGGATGAAGAGGAGTGTTGACTATGTCATGTGTCCTGATTTGCCATTACTGTTCCGTGTCATGTCTAAGATCAGACCTATTCACCATAATCCACAGGTTTTCATGCTAAAATATAGCCAGATTAAGAATCTGTAATCAAATATTTATGAAATTGTACTTTTAAAAGCTGCAACATGTATTTTTTTGGGGGGTGACCTGACAAAATTCACATAGAAATGTGAGACATCTGTCATTCTCATTGAAAGCAAGTCTAAGAAGCTGTAGATATCTTCTATGTGTGCTATTTCTATGCTTCCCATTCTTAAGTTTAATTTTTACTTATTTTACTTTTAAGTTTTGTACACCAGCTTCAAGCAGCTGAAAATACAATATATTGGGTTATGAATAATATATTTCACTGCGGTTTAGATGGTACAATGATTCTCTACACTATACTTTCTCTTTTGTCACACAAACTGAAATGGGTCAACTACTAGAATTTTAGCAACCAGGAAAGGGTGTAGCGATTTCTGCGAAGTGCATCTTTAACTATTATATTAAGTTGTTTTGAACTGCGAGCTACCAAGATGCTTTCTGTCTTTTCAATGGCTATTTTGCTTATCGCTCACCAGTATTGTGTTGTGCCAGACAAAGAGATGCATTGAACACTGAAGGTGTCATCCAATTTGACTCTTATGTTTACATGGTTTGTGCTTGTATTAAATTAATGTTGTTTGTGGAGCAAAATGACTGTAGGGTAAATAGAACAGACACACTCCACTTGTGGTAACTAGGGAGACGGACACTTCATTGTAACCTGCCAATGTCAACACCTCTTATCCTCTAGATCCATAGGCTTTCTATAGAAAGTGCTAATGGGTGCTATAGCTACTGTATTTGCAACTGTCACTTGAACCATAATTCACATAATATGACCTTACCTCACTTAGCTCTGACTTGGTCTGAATGTTGTGACGTTTTGTATATAAAACTGGCTTACTTTAAAGATGCATTATGCAGAATCGCTCCTCCATTTCCTTGTTGCAAAAATTTAAATAGTTAGCCTAATTTTAGTCTGTGACAAAACAAGCAGTCATTGTGCAGACAATCATTGTACCATCTGAACCGCAGGGAAATATCTTTAACGTAATTAAAAATACTGTATTTTCAGCTGTTTAAAGCCGGTGTACAAAACCGAACGTAAAAGACACAAAAACTAAACTTAAGAACATGAAGCATAGAAATAGGTTACATGGAACAGATCTACTGCTTCTTAGTTTTGCTTTCAATGAGAATGACAGGTCTATAATACACATTTCTATGCGAATTTGGTTGGGTCCCCCAAAATGTTACATATTGTAGCTTTTAAGTAAATTATTGAAGTGTAGGTTAGGTGGCTTGGAGCATATCAGGCTGCTATTCAGCTGCCTGCTCTAACAGCAGCTTTTACTGTAAATAGAGTGAATCGATTGTTTTTTTTATACTACGTGGACTTCATCAATTAAGAAGAATCCCTTTTGGAATTATGAGGGTTCAGCACTAGGATTGCAACATTTTTGGAACTTTCAATAAATTACGTGGTTTTCCCGAAATCCTGGTTAGAGGATTCTCGAAATCAGGAAGGAATAAGCAGGAAACCCGGGCTCCTCATAGCAGGATTTATGGAAAAACGGGGAATTTATTGAAAGTTCCAGGCATTTTGCAACCCTAATCAATGCCATGACTAAATCCATCTACTCAATCTGAGTCTCTGAAAACATGAAGTGACACGCACAAAATGTCCCACTTCTGTGCGCAGGGCACCTGGCGGCAGCTGGATTTCCCTTACACCATTTACCGTTGACCCTCCGCCTACATGAACTGAGCAACAACTTCCATTTTCTAGAGCATTCTGGAGCTCCCATGCTATGTCAATGATCATTTCTCCCTGTCATGCCCGGACCCAGTAGGTCTTAACCAGGCTCTCTCAGGACTTCGCTTCTAACGACGCTCTTCTATAATGTTTTCTAGTGGATCTATACAAAGCGTCTCAGTGTAGGAGTGCTAAGCGAAGCTTTGTGAATACGGGCCCTTGTTAAAGCATAACTTGTGTTAATAGGATTCTAGTCATCCACTTCGTAAAGCTGTCATGGCACGTAAAGGGGGAAATTGGAGAGGTAGAATACCCCATGTTGGTGCAGAGATATGATGGCTGGGGAACTTAAACACTAGAACAGCTGGGCCTCGAGGGGACCTGCCTTCAAGCTAATAGAGCAGCCGTTCGGACTGCAACATTCTGACAGAGTAATCAATACATTTCATTATTAGAATACACATTTTATTTCAAATAACACAATAGCATTTTCATTAGGTTCTTACTGTAGGCTATATGTCAAAACAAAAACCACCAAAATTCAAGTGTTAATTAAATTTTGTTTGTGGAGTGCCTTTTTGTTACAACAGAAACCATATGTATTGGAACATGGTAACGGCTTCTTTTAATACTGATAAAAGAAGTAGCCCAACCACCAAGACGCACGCTCAGCAAGACGCACGCTCAGCAAGACGCACGCTCAGCAAGACGCACGCTCAGCAAGACGCACGGTCAAAGGATGAAAACATCCGTAGCCTAAACATCATCATAAGTGGCCTTGATAAATAGTGAAAATCATCACAAAGCAAAAATGTCATTATAATGAATAGAAGTGTCTATGACAGTAGTCAATTGTTTTGTCAGCTTGTGCTTACATCGTGTGCGTCTGTCGTGCGTAATAGTGTCTGGTTTACTCTTTGTGTCCTTGTCGTCTTGTCATTTCTCAGCACCGTTGTGCAGTACAGCGGCTGTGCAAGTGCTTTATTTTGTGCAGAGGGAGGGAGCTCCCGATTCCCTTTGTTCATGGTGCCGGCCAATGTGAAGAGAATACATTTACCAAAGTATGGTTCCACAAGCCTCCTCCCCTTATTCTCTGGCATTCGCTCACCTGCTGCCCGACGTGGATATTTTCCCAGATGTTGAATGCCATTCAGCAGTTACAATCAGACTGTTTGGATTCCGTGGACTGATATAGGGTGCGTACCATTTTGAGATTATAATTAGAACAGATTGAGCCAGTTAAGCTCAATATTGCTTGGTATAATGCTAGGTTTACTCTGATGCTTTTTTTGTTTACCTTTTTATGAGAGGGGGAATCCAAATTGAGCCAGGTTACCCTTGAACACAGATCTAAGTTGAACTCAGGCCTGTAGTTACATGTCATTTAATTGGTCAAATATGTCGGCCTAAATAACTGATCATTCAAGGTAAGACATTAGACATGGTCTCAGTTGTAAATGTTCTGTTTCACCAGAGGCCTAAGCTCAAATCATCAGTATCAGTCAATCGTAGCGCTGCGTGTGCCTCACTGTTGTCACTTCCGCTGACCTTTTTCAGTAATGGTCCTCTATTGAGCTGATCCAGGAACTGCTCTCATCTCGGGTTCATGTATCTGGAGTGGTATGTAGTGTTCTCAAGTGGTCCTAAGAACCTTTTGGGAGTGGAACCATGGCATAGTCGACGATGGTGTAGCTGTGTTAGGCTAAGCTTCTGGGAGAGGGTAAAAAGGAGAAATACTCCGTTTGTGAAATATCGGAAAGAACTCTGGGCGCTTTTGTTGCAGGGAGAGAACATTTTAAGTGAAACTGAAAGAAGGTGAAAAGGGGTTTTTATGAGCTCATGTTGGCCAAGATACCTTATGTTATGTAATTCCCCTTAATTGCCCCCGATTTTTAAACTCCAATGTCAAATCAAGACTATGCTACAGGATTAATATTGAAATCCTCTCTATTGATGGGTTCACTAGGGTAGCCTAGTGGTTAGTGTTGGACTAGTAACCGGAAGGTTGCAAGTTCAAACCCCCGAGCTGATCTGTCGTTCTGCTCCTGAACAGGCAGTTAACCCACTGTTCCTAGGCCGTCATTGAAAATAAGAATTTGTTCTTAACTGACTTGCCTGGTTAAATAAAGTTAAAATAAAAAATAAAACCTTTTCCATATTTTCCTAAAACTGACATGTTACTTTTTAAGCCTGTGTGTCCAAATGTACGACAGCACATTGTTCATCAAGTCCACAAACTTATCACTCTAGCTCCATTTGACAGATTTAGATGTACGGCTTGTTCGGAGATGAAAGAATTGCACATCTGGCTGGAATGTATAGAGGATTTAGCTCCATAAAGAAGTACATCTGAGCATGGTGTACCTTGTTTTTTAAAGACAGAGGTCAGCTGTAACCACTGTAGGGACTAAAGAGGATCACTATGACCACTGTATTAGCAGCTAAAGAGGGCGGCTATGACCGCTGTATTAGGAGCTAAAGAGGGCGGCTATGACCGCTGTATTAGGAGCTAAAGAGGGCGGCTATGACCGCTGTATTAGGAGCTAAAGAGGGCGGCTATGACCGCTGTATTAGGAGCTAAAGAGGGCGGCTATGACCGCTGTATAAAGAGGGCGGCTAGACCGCTGTATTAGGAGCTAAAGAGGGCGGCTATGACCGCTGTATTAGCAGCTAAAGAGGGCGGCTATGACCGCTGTATTAGCAGCTAAAGAGGGCGGCTATGACCGCTGTATTAGCAGCTAAAGAGGGCGGCTATGACCGCTGTATTAGCAGCTAAAGAGGGCGGCTATGACCGCTGTATTAGCAGCTAAAGAGGGCGTCTATGTCCGCTGTATTAGCAGCTAAAGAGGGCGGCTATGACCGCTGTATTAGCAGCTAAAAAGAGGGCGGCGGCCGCTGTATTATGACCGCTGTATTAGCAGCTAAAGAGGGCGGCTATGGCCGCTGTATTAGCAGCTAAAGAGGGCGGCTATGGCCGCTGTATTAGCAGCTAAAGAGGGCGGCTATGGCCGCTGTATTAGCAGCTAAAGAGGGCGGCTGTAACAGCAACTGGACTAGGTTGCTCGCCTCCTCAGCCTTTTACCACACAACCTACCGAGTTATGAACTGTAATTTTGCTTATTTACTGGCAGTGCGTTCCCAATATGGGGAAATGGCATCAGGAATTAAATTCATTTAAATAAAAATGGGGCATATGGAGATGTAGGTTATTTCCACAAGGGCATTTATTAGCAATCTGTTTGATGGTAATGCAATGTTGTGTTGACTAATATTCAGCGAACAAGCAGAGAAGATTGAAACCAATTATGTTTCCCCCGCTTCCAGAAGTCACAGCGATGCCATTTCCATGTTATCTGAAACTTTGGCCTGTGAGCCTAAACAACAACAAGCTGCCAGCCAATTAAGTTAATACATATTTGTCAGAGCCTCGCTCTACCACAGGCTGTAACGTAAACTCGTACATCGCCTAGGTCCGTACAATTGCCCTTATTTTAGCGCCCAAAAACGTACTACTTCCAGATCAACTGTAATGTCAATACCATTGTAAAGCAAAATTTCTCCCCTTTCCAACAAATCAAATCAAATTTATTTATATAGCCCTTCGTACATCAGCTGATATCTCAAAGTGCTGTACAGAAACATAGCCGAAAACCCCAAACAGCAAGCAATGCAGGTATAGAAGCACGGTGGCTAGGAAAAACTCCCTAGAAAGGCCAAAACCTAGGAAGAAACCTAGAGAGGAACCAGGCTATGTGGGGTGGCCAGTCCTCTTCTGGCTGTGCCGGGTGGAGATTATAATTTAACATGGCCAAGATGTTCAAATGTTCATAAATGACCAGCATGGTCGAATAATAATAAGGCAGAACAGTTGAAACTGGAGCAGCAGCACGGCAAGATGGACTGGGGACAGCAAGGAGTCATCATGTCAGGTAGTCCTGGGGCATGGTCCTAGGGCTCAGGTCCTCCGAGAGAAAGAAAGAGAATTAGAGAGAGCATATGTGGGGTGGCCAGTCCTCTTCTGCCTCTTCTGGCTGTGCCGGGTGGAGATTATAACAGAGCATGGCCAAGATGTTCAAATGTTCATAAATGACCAGCATGGACGAATAATAATAAGGCATAACAGTTGAAACTGGAGCAGCAGCACGGCCAGGTGGACTGGGGACAGCAAGGAGTCATCATGCCAGGTAGTCCTGAGGCATGGTCCTAGGGCTCAGGTCCTCCGAGAGAGAGAGCGAGAGAATTGGAGAGAGCACACTTAAATTCACACAGGACACCAGATAAGACAGGAGAAGTGATCCAGATATAACAAACTGACCCTAGCCCCCCGGCACATAAACTCCTGCAGCATAAATACTGGAGGCTGAGACAGGAGGGGTCAGGAGACACTGTGGCCCCATCCGAGGACACCCCCGGACAGGGCCAAACAGGAAGGATATAACCCCACCCACTTTGCCAAAGCACAGCCCCCACACCACTAGAGGGATAACTTCAACCACCAACTTACCATCCTGAGACAAGCTGAGTATAGCCCACAAAGATCTCCGCCATGGCACAACCCAAGGGGGGGGCGCCAACCCAGACAGGATGACAAAATCAATTACATGACCTAAACACTGCCCGTTTCTGCATAATTCAAGCATAGCGGGTGGGGAAGGGAAACTAATGCGTGATAGTGAGAAGGAGAGGTGTTATGTGGGAAAATTGCTTTTTTCACTCGATCTGTCGAACTTATCACCTTATTGCCTCTAAAATGTAAATAAAACACTATAAAGAGTTTATATAATGTATCATTACATGCCTATTTGAAGATTTGTCGAATTTGAATCAATTTTTTTAGTGTGGTGCTAAAGTGATCTTAGAAGTAAACAGCTGCTTTGAGAATGATGATCGCATGCGATGATGATGACAAAAAATGACGAGGTATCCCCATCACTGTCCATTTCTTGTTTTTAAACGATGAGAGAAGTGCTCCACCTGGTGGAGAGAGATTGTAAGACAGAAATAGTTGCTTTATGGTGCTGTACGTTACGACATGACACGTCAAGATGTAACGGAGGGTCAGTGCTATAGAGCCATTACCATGTCGAACAACGCTTGAATAGAAGCCGAGTTCACACCCCCTATTTTGAAGTCAACACAGTCGCTGCAGTCCCATTTAGTTTTCTTTGTAGCCTCGTTTGAATATCGCGGTTTAGCACATTTGTACAGAATGGGGTGAGTTTACGTTAGCTGACATTGAAGCTGAGGTGGCGTGACGGTGCTACCTGGTTGACTATAGCATAGTGTAGCCTACAGTATCATAGCGCTGCCTACAGTAGCATTAGCTAGCATAGCGTACAGTAGCATAGCCTTGACTTGCCTTTCCTAGCTTAGCACTGCACTGGAGCCTGCTCTGTGACATTCCCAAGTATTAGCGGTGGCAAAAACCAGGCGCGAATCTGAGCTGCTTCCCCAAGCTCCATTAATTACCAGCTAGCGCTCTGCTCTGTGTGACAGGGAGGGGCTTGGGGGAGGAACGTTGTTGTGTCTGTCTGGGCTGATGTCTGTTTCATGTCAATCTCTTAATTTACATCTGTTAGCAAACTCTAGTCTAGTTCAGTTTTCTCTCTTTTTGTATTGTTCTCTCTGTTTCGCCTATATCTTTAACTTTTTTTTATAATATAAAATGAGCTTTTACACTTCTTCAATCATAACGGCCTAACAAATGTTTCCTGCCATACATTTGTTGAACAAATGCTTATATGCCGTTCTCAAAACACTGTTTAAGGGGTAAATGCCACAGACAATTGCATCGACTGTGGTTGGCTTCCCCTTTTGATTTGTTTTACCATCTCAGATCTAGCCCCACTTCTTGCCCTGATCAGATTGCAAAGAGTTGCTTATGTTTGTGTAACTAGGGCCCAGAGTTTTATTTTTTTCCTGGCCAGGTCACATGGTCAAGAACAATTAGGGTGCTGACTAAGTATTACCAGTCATTTGATGATGTCACTCTCTCGTCTCCATCAGTATGAAATGATGCAAGTTAGATGAGTGCACCTATCTAATCAGTCATAGATCTGGCAGCATCGCATGCAACATGGATCCGAGTGCTAAAAATGTGTTAGACTGTTAGCCCACTTTGCAACTAGGAGGATGAGGATGCTTTTACCATGGAGAAATGAGTTATGTAATCCCTAGGAGGTGCAGCCTGGCCCTTGGACATTTACACAGGGATTAGTGGGGGTATTACTGTCTGAATGCATTACAGGTCTATTAGGTAGATGATGGAGTGCAGACCCAAAATGACAATGTAATCTTGACTTTAATTGCCTGGATTTTTGTTTTGATAATGTCATAATCTAATGGAAGAAAACACGGATTGATCTAGAATAGGAAACAGGGAGAGTCAAGTTCATTCTTTTTAATCCTCGAATCCCATTTTAGTGGGGATGATATGGTAGAGTGTAATGCATTGGTAAGTGGCTGTTCTTATTATTATGTCTGCTACGCAGATTATTTTAGCTGGAAATGATGTTAAGCAGCCACAGACAACCATGTCAAAATAATATGCAGCGACGAGTATAAAGCACGTGTCAAAGATCCTTCTATTATGTGTTATAGGCCTACATGCATGGCGTTGAGACTGTGCAAACAGCTTTGAATCAACTCAGTGGGAGTTATTCTCATTGTGTGGTTGATTATGTTTTTTTTTGTCTGCTTTATTGTTGAAGAACTCCCGGCTCTCAGAGGAAGGATATATTTCATCGGAAAAACAGTTTTAGGGCTTCTTTCATTTTCTTTTCACATTAAATGACTGTGACAGGCTGCGCTTTGCAGTAATTTCCTTCTTTGAACCTTAAATATGAATTGAATTTGCATCATTTTTTGGTACTTTGTTTTTAAATGCCTGGGGTTGTTTGTCTTCCCATGTGGCGTTATCCATTTGGACATGATCCTGGAACTTGATATCTCTGCATCTGTGATATGTGCACTATGGTTGCCAAGGCAGCGGACTTGGCTGGTCCATGTTGAAAGTGGTTGAGTCACAAATGGCACCCACTTCCCTATATAGTGCACTACTTTTGACCAGTGCCCACTATGTAGTGAATAGGGTGCCATTCGTGACGCAAGCAGTGTGCCCTCCCAACTGGTACTGGGAAGAGACTGGGTCCAAACCAAGCCATAGGGAGGATACAACACTGCAAAGGCATGTCATTTTCACACCAACATAGAACATATGGGGATTTTATTGATCATAGTCATAGAGGGTCGTAATTCTTAAGTCTGCCTACTTGCAGGTCTAAGAATATTTTGATTGGTTCCCAGGAAGCATTGCGTCCCAGACCATTTCTCATTTCTCTCACTTGATTGGTTCCCAGGAAACCGTTTCTAATTTCTCTCGTTTCCAATCGTGACTTGCCATCTGAACAACGCCTTATTATGGAACCACAGTCTCGTTGTGAAGTTTGAAATAAGTAAAGGACAATGACATGGGTAGACATTTCGGAAACACGTTTGCAGTCAGCACAATGTTCACCTGTTATTGACAGGAATTGAAAATTCCTCTGGATTTGAATTGAAATGTCAAGTTGTCTGTATCAGTTGAGCTGTGGTTTGAGGCGTCAGCCGCTTCCATCCTTTTGAGCCAATATCATTCTGTATGGATTGATGCACACTCTCTTTGCTGCATGGCCTTGAGGGAGACAATATTAGCACATTGTTTGACATTTTCTACATTGTGCATCCATATAATTCTGATGAAAAGCTGCAGTTAGTCTCAAACATACACTTTATTCACTTAAAACTAACACAAATACTGCAATTGCTGTCTTCTAAGTTTTCATTTGAGTCATATGGTTCATGAACTTAAAATTGGGATTTTATTCAATTTGAATTTAAATAAATTATATATCTCAACATGTCCACATTCAGCTTTATACATATTTGAAAGTATGTGTTGTTATCAGGCTTCACATATTCAACTGCTCTATGCATACATTCAACATCAAGAGTCTCTCACTCTTACATTCACTGAACACCCACTCTCAGAAATCATTACTGAATAACTATCAACCCATTCCCCTGTTATTTCCTTGTGAACTCTGCCTCTCTTTCCTCTGCTAATGTCTCCAGCCCAATCTAATGGGCTATAAGCTTCAGCCTTGATTAAACTGCATCTACCATCACACTGGCCTGGACAGAACACACAGGGGGTGAGATGGAGACATTTCTCTTCGTGTGTGTGTGGTGGAGCCATTCCCTCTGAGCCATGGAGCTTATGGAGTCGCTAATAGGAACTGTCACACTGTTCAAAACGTCACACCAAATGACTCCAGTGGAAATGAAGCCATAGTCAACTCTCAGTTCAACCTAATAAAAATTTTAAAAATCTATTTAAGAATCGTGTGATCCTGGTTTTGATTACTGCTGAGTAGAATGCGTCAGTGATGGATATGTGAAGAGATCAACGCATTCTACTCCCATAGGGCTGCGCGCAGTTGGCCCAGGCTCGTTAGGGTTTGGCTGGGGTAGGCAGTCATTGTAAATATGAATTTGTTCTTCACTGACTTGCCTAGATAAAGGTAAGAAAATAAAAAATACATTGTTACATTAGTAGTAAGGTTCCTACTAACACGGTGGTTGTTCATGTTCTATACATATTGCAGTTGGGTATCTATGTTTAAATGATGCTAAATAAATGAGCATACAAAGTACATTCAGTAGATTTACACTCGTCAAACAGCGCATTGGATTAGCGATATCGTAGAAGCACACTGGATTTGCTTCCACCAGTGACAGAACTGAATCAGTAGTGGAGATGTTACGCATGTCTCATTTTAATATTCCAACGGGTTGTTACTGCGTTTTAAACTAACTTTGTGACATGGAAAGTAAGTGATGCATATTGCAGGAGTATGAAACCGGTAAGGCCTTCGGGAAGGCGTTGAACGTCAACGAGGTTCTCACCTCTCGTGTTGTTGTTTTGCACAAGCATGCGGTAGTGAGAGTGGAATGTAGTGTTATAGATGTGTCAGTGAGGTGAAATGCGATCTTGTTTTCTCTCGCCTCCTGACCACAGAACATCATAGCACTCCCACTCCAGCAGGGAAACTGAACTGAGCCTTTGTTTGTCTCTGGACTTAGTGCTATGCTTTGTAACCACGGATAATGTATGAATGCACAAGTTATTACATCTGTTTTTTTGGTTTTTTTTTGCATTCACAGGCTTATGTGACATGGGGCTTTTAAGATGTTTGATCTGCATCCAAAATGTGTTACCTCTGTATGGGTAGGCAAAGGACCAAATGCAACCGTCTCACAGTCTGAATGACAATATCAAATGCTAGTTGGATTTGATGAACTCTATTGCATTCTCCACTGATTTCCACCCAACTCGCATGGTTTATAGGCCTAATTCATGTCAATATCAACCACAGACTAGATACTGCACTTTGTGTCATTTTACATGTACCAGTTATCAGGTGCATGTAATGAGTCAGAAAGGTTACAATGGGAAACGTTCTAGGTTGTTTTTGCCGTGTTATTTCCTGTGGTGTTTCTCATGTGCGCCTGCCTGCTCGTTGCACTGCTCCAGGGACTCTGCAGAAAGTGTGCATCGGGTCGGTGACTTTTCGTTGAGGTATCCTGCCCTCAATCTTTACTGTCTGGTCTTTTAATCACGCGCAATCCCTCACCTAGAGACTTAAACTGGAATGCAGTACATTGTTGGAACCTGGGTAGTTGCTTCCGCCAAAGGGAGGGGGCGAAATAGGCCAATTCCCATGTGTTGTGTTGGCGTGTTCGTCAGCATATGCTGTGTTTTGAATGTCTAAGATCACTTCTTAATCTTCATAGCACCTCTGAATCGTGCTGACAAAGATAAGACATGGCAGGTTTAGGAAGCAAACTCTGGTAGATTAAGATGTTTGCACACATACTTACGCATGTACACCCCCCCCCCCCCCCCACACACACACACACACACACACACACAGAGCACTCTTGTTTGCGAGACTTGCCATGGGCCTAGGGGGCGTGGTGCAGCATTTTTGTTTAACTTGATTAAGCTAGGGATTTGGGTTCGTAGCGCTATCACGGCTCAGTGTGTCCCGCGGCTCATTTGCTAATCCCAGACCACTCAGAGGTAGTGGTAGAGCTATGCATATTCATTAACCACATCCTAGTTATCCATCCTACA
Source organism: Oncorhynchus masou masou (assembly GCF_036934945.1). NCBI lineage: Eukaryota > Metazoa > Chordata > Actinopteri > Salmoniformes > Salmonidae > Oncorhynchus > Oncorhynchus masou. The sequence continues at coordinate 29,063,327 of NC_088216.1, forward strand.
ATCTAAGCTTGATGCCCTCAATCTCACACAAATTATCATTGAACCTACCAGGTACAACCCCAAATCTGTAAACATGGGCACCCTCATAGATATCATCCTAACTAACTCGCCCTCCAAATACACCTCTGCTGTTTTCAACCAAGATCTCAGCGATCACTGCCTCATTGCCTGCATCCGTAATGGGTCTGCGGTCAAACGACCACCCCTCATCACTGTCAAACTCTCCCTAAAACACTTCTGCGAACAGGCCTTTCTAATCGACCTGGCCCCGGTATCCTGGAAGGATATTGACATCATTCCGTCAGTAGAGGATGCCTGTTTATTCTTTAAAATTGCCTTCCTCACCATCTTAAATAAGCATGCTCCATTAAGAAAAAATTGAACTAGGAATAGATATAGCCCTTGGTTCACTCCAGACCTGTCTGCCCTTGACCAGGAAAAAAACATCCTTTGGCGTTCTGCATTAGCATCGAATATCCCCCGTGATATGCAACTTTTTAGGGAAGTTAGGAACCAATATACACAGGCAGTTAGGAAAGCTAAGGCTAGCTTTTTCAAACAGAAATTTGCATCCTGTAGTACAAACTCAAAATGTTCTGGGACACTAAAGTCCATGGAGAATAAGAGCACCTCCTCCCAGCTGCCCACTCCACTGAAGCTAGGAAACACTGTCACTACTGATAAATCCACAATAATTGAGAAATTCAAGAAGCATTTTTCTACGGCTGGCCATGCTTTTCATCTGGCTATCTCTACTCCAGTCAACAGCCCTGCGCTCCCCCGTGCAACTCGCACAAACCTCCCCCACTTGTCCTTTACCCAAATCCAGATAGCTGATGTTCTGAAAGAGCTGCAAAATCTGGAGCCCTACAAATCAGCTGGGCTAGACAATCTGGACCCTCTCTTTCTAAAATGATCTGCTGAAATTGTGACCCCTATTACTAGCCTCTTTAGCCTCTTTCGTATCATCTGAGATTCCCATAGTTTGGAAAACTGCTGTGGTCATCCCCCTCTTCAAAGGGTAGACACTCTAGACCCAAACTGCTACAGACCTATATCTATCCTACCCTGCCTTTTCTAAGGTCTTTGAAAGCCAAGTTAACAGATTACCGACCATTTTGAATCTCACCGTACCTTCTCCGCTATGCAATCTGGTTTCAGAACTGGTCATGGTTAGACTTCAGCCACGCTCAAGGTCCTAAACAATATCATAACCGCGATCGATAAGAGACATTACTGTGCAGCCGTATTTATTGACCTGGCTAAGGCTTTCGACTCCGTCAATCACAACATTCTTATTGCAGGCTCAACAGCCTTGGCTTTTCAAATGATTGCCTCGCTTGGTTCACCAACTACTTCTCCGATAGAGTTCAGTATGTCAAATCGGAGGGCCTGTTGTCCGGACCTCTGGCAGTCTCTATGGGGGTGCCACAGGGTTCAATTCTCAGTCCGACTCTTCTTTGTATACATCAGTGATGTGGCTCTCGCTTCTGATGATTCTTTGATCCACCTCTACGCAGACGACACCATTCTGTATACCTCTGGTCCTTCATTGGACGCTGTTAACTAACCTCCAGATGAGCTTCAATGCCATACAATTCTCCTTCCGTGGCCTCCAACTGGCTCCAGGTCATCTACAAGTCTCTGCTAGGTAAAACCCCACCTTTTCTCAGCTCACTGGTCACCATAGCAGCACCCACCCGTAGCACACGCTCCAGCAGGTATGTCTCACTGGACATCCCCAAAGCCAATTCTTCATTTGGCTGCCTCTCCTTCCAGTTCTCTGCTGCCAATGACTGGGACAAACTGCAAAAATCTCTGAAGCTGGAGACTCTTACCTCCCTCACTAGCTTTAAGCACCAGCTGTCAGAGCAGCTCACAGATTACTGCACCTGTACATAGTTCATCTGTAAATAGCCCAATCATCCCCATACTGTTATTTATTTATATTGCTCCTTTGCACCCAAGTATCTCAACTTGCACATTCATCTTCTGCACATCCTACCATTCCCGTGTTTAATTGCTATATTGTAATTACTTTGCCACCATGGCCTATTTATTGCCTTACCTCTTATCCTGCCTCATTTGCACATGCTGTATATAGGTTTGTCTACTGTGTTATTGATTGTATGTTTGTTTATTGCATGTGTAACTCTGTTGTATGTGTCGAACTGCTTTGCTTTATCTTGGCCAGGTCGCAGTTGTAAATGAGAACTTGTTCTCAACTAGACTACCTGGTTAATTTTTTTTTTTTAAATAAAATCCCCTTACAATCAAGTGCACATGAGAACCGTGTCACACATACTGTTAACACGAGATTACACACTCCCAATAAAATACCCTTACATGTCAAACTCTTTCTCAAAACCCAACGGGAAGGTGTAAACATCTCCCTTTACTTTGTACACGCCTCAAATGTTCTTCCGAGAGACACAACCGGAAATTAGATGGGCCCTGTTGTTGTGTACTCACCTATATCCTGGAGGTGTCTACAAGGTCTCTAACAGCAGCGATGTAGTATTAGTTGGGCCCTGAGTTTTTCCTGGACAGGTCACATGGTTATAGGAGGCATGGCTTTGACCATACAGGAGGAACTGCAGAGATGGATGCCTGATGTTTTGTATACATTTGTATGAGCATTTCTGTTTGTCTGTCCTCCTTGTAGCCTGGTAATGGATATGACCCCATCATCAACTCTGCTCTCCAAACATTAGCAGCTGTGTTTATTGGACTGTGCTCATAACCCACAATTTACCCCTTCCAACTCTCCATTCATCCTCCTTCATCCACCCAGTGCTGACATCATGCAATAAGGGGGCAAAGTTTGGGAAAATAATACCTCTTTTTTTATTTTATTTTTTAATGTAGATCCTTTTATAGTTCCTCATATCAGTGGATTTCCGTTCAATAATTTTGAATGTAGTGCAGATTTAACAGTTTGTTTTTTTGTTGAGTTACTGCTATATACTGTACTTGTCTGATCAGGCTAATGAGGACATCAACCATTGGTTAGATCATTCATGTCAAGACATCACTGTGAACAACGGTGTGACAAACGGGGTCTTTTTAGTCGTATTACTGGGGATGCAGTTGAAGACTTTTGACACAGTATTGTGTTGAGAAGCTTTGGGGTGGATGCAGCACGTCTTCTAGTCAGAAACGGTACAGTATAACAACAAATGACCGAGTCATTTTAAAAGGGTTGGAAACACAATAGAGGGCCCCATTATAGATATATCTCTTCTAAATGTAGAAATGGTACATTGATTTTACACTCATTAAAACTGTAGTACTGTAAATTGTCAATCATGAGCATACTTCAGTCAGCATACTGATTGACACTTGATAGGAACATAACTGCTGCGGCTATGTTCCTATCAAGTGTCAATCAGTATGCTGTACTTGTATACTTTTTAGTCAGTTGTTCTGAAAGTAGCGATCACGAACTAAAAGTGGTCCACGAAAATGGTGTACTACATCATTGCTCTCACTCTGCTGTGGGTGCATCATGTGCCTCTTGCTAGCTGTCACTCATATGGCGAGGGGCTGAAGCTCATTGGTTGAACCCAATTTGCTAGATTACTGACCCACGTGGTTGAAAATGTAGCGGAAATGTCGCAGCACAGCTTTCAAATTAGGGATTTAGTAGTTGAGTGTGGAACAACAATTGTACTCATAGATTGCATGTATGAACTTCACATTGACATAAATGTCACATTGACATTTAAAAAAAGACTTAGTAGTCGCCAAAGTACCGGAGCATGTCTTTAACGAAGCCTTGTCATTGCTGATGCACATAGAGCTCGATGGAGCGTTAAAGCTGCAATATGCAACTTTTTGGCGACCTGACCAAATTCCTATGGAAATGTGTGTTTATAGACCTGTCATGCTCATTGAAAGCAAGTCTAAGCAGCGGTAGATCTGTTCTATGTGTGCTATTTCTATGCTTCCCATTCTTAAGATTAGTTTTTTGTCTTTTTACTTTCGTTTTTTTACACCAGTTTGAAACTGCTGAAAATACAATATTTTTGGTTATGGAAAATATATATCACAGTGGTTTAGTTGGTAAAATTATTCTCTGCACTATACTTGCTTGTTTTGTCACATAAACTGAAATTAGGCTAACTATTAGAATATTAGCAACCAGGAAATGGCGGATCGATTTCTACATAGTGCATCTTTAAATTAGGCCCTTGACATCTGACTACATTAACAAGCCTGTTGGCTAATTTTGTCATTTTGGAGTCACTGCAATCATGAAACCCTTCAACATGGTCTGTCAATCTGTCAATCTGTCGCTTCACCTTCAGGGTATTTTCTGCTTCACAGATTCCATGTACCTCGTTAGACACTGTGGAGACCGACCTGAAATGACGTGTGATGTTGACATGTGTTTCAGTGAAATCTAGCTACAGCATCTTCACAAACTGTTGTTAGATTTGCCTTAACACCTCAAATGTTTTAATGCCTAATACGTCTTCACACCTGTAATGGATTATCCTAATTTATGACCTGTTATTCATCTTTGGAGGAAAGACTACGTTGCCTTGGTGACGCCAGGCTCCATTTCCGTTTTGTTCACGGCATCATCATTAAGGAAGACAAGTAAATAGTCTCTCTGGAAATGAGAAAATACTCTCTCTGAAATGTTCCTTTGTGAATACAGATGATTCCCCCATATTGTCCTTCATCTCCTTTGTGCTGCCTGTTGTGCCTCGTGGTTTGCAAGCTGCACTCTAAATCAGCCCAGTAATTTCATTTTCCCGGTGAAATTTTGTTCCGTAGAGAATTCCGTCCCGAGGCCTGTTCCCGAGCTCTAATGCTCTGCTTTGCTGTGAAAGCGAACAGACAAATGGGGCTCAGCGCGTCCCTGCCGATAAAATCACAGCCAGGCTCCAGGCGTCGGTCACCTCTGACCCCTCCGCCCTGTTAGGGAGCTCCTTGCTGACTCCATGGCAATGGCCCGGTTGGTGTAGGAGGCTGGGTAGCTGCTGAGCCCGTCATAGCTGCTAGGTGCTGGTAACCGTCGGCATCATTTCCTATTCAGCTGAGTCATAGTAGCGTGTGCCCGGAAGAGCAAGGTCATGTAGTGTTGTGACCACTGGTTGACCTTTTGGGATGTGATCTGCACCGTGTGATGGACCCCCCCCCAGGCGGGTTGTGGTGTTTTTTCGGCTCAGCATCACTTCAAATGAGCAACACACTAATAGCAGACTAGCCTAGCCTTGACGTTAGATCCAGTTAGATCTCAAGCCCTGAGAGAGCTAGTCTGTAGGTGTGCACGCGCACGTGTGTCTTTCAGAGAGCGATATAGAGAGACCAATGTCGCTGCCACCGCATCAAATCTCTCTATTTGAGCTCACTCCTCACTCTATTTTGCTGACATTTTAAACAGGACTCCCACCTGAAATCTCATCTAGGCCACAGCTCTCCAGCTCCCAGACATGGTTTCACAAGAAATCAATAGCCTTTTCTACTATCATCTGAAAGCCCTGGCCCTGAGTCCCAAATGGCACCCTATTCCCTATATAGTGTACTTATTTTATTTTAATGTGATTGGAGCATTGAACAGGGCTTCTGGTCAAAAGTGTGCACTATATAGGGACGAGGGTGCCATTTGGGATACAGGACCGTAATAACACCTCTATATAACGGCGAAACCTGTTCCATTATGGGTTTAACTTTGTGTTTGGATTGCTACTTATCACCTTTTCCTTGTCATTGGATTTGGATGTAGTTCTATTCTTATGGATGGCACTCTATTTCAACCCTGAGTACTTCTTAGTACAACAGTGTTGTTTGAGGTGCTAGGGCTTATGTTTGCTCAATTAGCATTCATTTGGTTTGACGTAGTGAAAGGCCCCTAGGAATTAGCAAGTTGTATTACGCCTGCCATTTCTCAATAAGACAGTGTGAGTGAATGATATCCGGAAGCATATTTGGAGTTGAACACAGACTTTTTGTATCTCCTCCGCCGTTGACTCCTACATGCTCAGTCAGTAATGGAAAACGCACTGGTAGAGGAGTTAGGCTAATGCATAATGTATGCTGCATCTATCTCGGTCATTAGTGTTAATACACTGGGCTGATGAGCTTGTTAGCATTAGCCGGGGGGGGGGGGGCTCTTAAAGCTGCAATCAGCAGTTGAAATGATAACAAAGCGTTATTCCCGGTAAATGCTGGGAGAGGGGCTGGAGAAATGTAACCCCTCTCAAACATCTCCAATCGTATATTTTAGTACGACAGTTGTACTTAGTTCATGAGGCATTTATAACAAATGTTCTTCAAGAATCAGTGGTTACATATCATTAATTCACAAGTCAACACTGTTGATGTAGCAACTGCAGATTGCCCCTTTTTTAAGTTCAAAGCCAACTGTGTGGGTGTGGAGATACTGCCACAGAAAGCACTGATGCGTTAGCCCGGGTCACTTAGGCTTATTACCATCTCATTGGGAAACTGCGTGGTTCACCCAGTGATATCATAGCCCTCTCCATACATTCAGGGCTCCTGAGTGGCACAGCGGTCTAAGGCACTGCATCTCAGTGCTAGAGGCATCATTGCATACCCTGGTTCGATTCCAGCCTGTATCACAACCGGCCGTGAGGGCCCATAGGGCGGCGCACAATTGGCTCAGCATCGTCCGGGTTAGGGTTTGGGCGAGGTAGGCCGTCCTTGTAAATAAGAATTTGTTCTTAACTGACTTGCCTAGTTAAATAAGGTTAAAATCCAAATAAAATTCAGCATCCTTCTCTAGTTCTCATACCATGATGATATAGCCCGTGATCCCACTGCCAGCCAATGAAAACGCATCCATGGGTCGCCCACACTGGTTTGAACTCACTGTCGCGTTCATTAAGCAAGGAATACTTGGACTTGAGTGACTACCTGAACTTGTCCAATAACAAACCCACATGTTCAGTTTCAAAACGTTTTGCAACGATGTGCCCTAATGAACACGGCCTTGGTTATAGGGGAAGGCTTAGACCTATGGAGGCATGCATGAAAGGGAATACTTTTCTGCTCTGGTTGTCCTATAAGCAACACTGTCAGTGAGTTCAGACGAACACGGGTGCAAAGAAGATGGCGTGGCTTTGTAAACATGTAAGGTAACACCTCTGCAAGTGCAAACCCAAGTATTGTGGTTGTGCTCAATGTGCTACAACAGTGGCCGAGTCCTGCATCCCAAATGGGACCCTATTCTCTATATAGCACACTACTTTTGACCAAGATTAGTGCTCTGCATATGGAATAGGGTGCTATTTGGAATGCATACAGTAACACAAACCTCATAATCCACTCAATCGTCCTCGATGTAGGCCGATGTCATTGTGCTCACTCATTCATTCATTCAGTATAGTTTATGACTGATAAAAGGATATCAGTCAACCGTTTCCTCAGTAGAGCCAATGCCTTAGGCTGCAACTGTAACCAAACTGCTAATTACTGTTAGTTCAAAGAGTGAACAACTAGGCAGAATGAAGGAATGTGTAGTATACCCAAACAAACAGCTTAGTTGCAGAGCCAAAATAAGATTTGGGTTTCGAAGGGAGGAAAATCAATTGACTCTATATGAATGAATCGAGCGTTCTGTTGCAGGGAGAACACGTGTAGCCTCCTGTTCCGGAAGCTGGCTGGTACCTTTATGGAACTCCACAGCTACGTCCCAAATGGCTCCCTATTCCACCATAGAGCTCTGGTCCAAAGTAGTACACCACAAAGGGAATAGGAAGCCATTTAGAACGCCTCCTACATTCCCTCTCACTATAGACCTACTGAGCTTGGCTGATTGCTTTGCTCTGCTATTCTCTGCTCAGTTCTGGCCATTCCTGCATCAAGACGGCCTCCTGATCCCGCCAGCGTACGTGCATGAATGTAAGCTCGCGGGATCAGGCGGCTTGCAAGGCTAGCGTCAAGATCCTATCCTGGTTAAGCCAGACTGAACGCTACACTCACTCTTCTTGACAAGTGAAGTGAAATAATAGATCAGTTAGGTTAAACCAGGCTATCAGGATGCCATTCCCTTCCAGCCAAGAATGTCATCTCCACTTAGCTGCATTGTCAGCGATTTTTATAGTGCGTATGCCACAACTGTCCCAGCTTGACTGGCACTGACGGCCAGGACTGTTAGCCAGAGGGGGGCAATAGAACAGTAAAAACGTGTCCTTGGCGGTCATAGAAATAGAATGAGTAGAAAGGCAGGTATTTTTTTTGTAATGTCAGTTGTCATCAAGGAACATTGACTTCAATGGGACTGTCCATTCTAATAATTGTGTATCTATAATGGCTGGTATTGTAACTTCTCGCTGCTGCTCTTAGAGCTTTGATAATAAACTGCCTCTGCTGATGAAGCAATAGCCATTGCAATAGACCTCGAGGTAACACAGAACCACAGACATGAAACAGGAAGCCACAACATTCATAGTGATGTGCCTAACCCAGAGGTGCCCAGTGGATTGTGGGTGTTTTTATGGCGACGGTTGAACTGGGTGGTGACTGGTAATAAGGATCCTCAGATGATATGTTGTTGTGATGGGGTCACGACGTCATCGAGGAGAGACGTGCACTGGCTGATATAGAGTTTTTTTTCTTCTTCTTTTGAGTGTTTGTCTAAAGATGATCTTTATTACTCATAGTCGACCACATTCTCTGAGGTATTTGTTCAAGGACAAAAGGAATACTAGAGATATGGTCAGGGTGTACTGGAAAAGTAGATACAGTATAGCATAATTATTCGATCATGTTTTATGGAGCACAGAAACCAGCAGGGTTCAATTGCTGCGTTAGTTCATAAAGACTACAAACGTCATCCATTAATGTAATCCATCATGCTGAGTCTTCCAAAAATGTGACCCATTTCAAGGAAGTATAGTAGGCGTATGTTGCACGTCTCTACTTCATAGGAGAGGCATTTTAACATTTATTTTGAATTTTTATCAAAATACGTTTTTGGGCAGAAATGCCTTCTGGAACATGTGAACTTTCATAATAAGAAACTTGTATGCCATTTGGAAATACGAATAGAATTGTTAAATAATGAGCCTAGTTGTTTAAGCCATAGAAAAATACAGGAACCTTCCTGCTAATGGAAGATAATGGAAGGCTGGGAATGCGGAGACGTGTTCAGATTGGTCTGCCATTTAGCATGCTTCTGTCTGTAACATGAGCTGCTAAATATGAGTTGATAATCCTTGTCGACCAGAGCTTTTTTGAAAGATATGAAGAACTGAAAAAGTTTTGCTACGGTTCTCAACATTGCTGCCCTGAAGTTAATAGTGCTATCAACAAAGCTCAGTGGGAAAATGTTGTTGTGATTAACGACTTTCTGGAGGATGATCGTGCCTCTCTGACTCCGAAAATGAATCAGACAATGAGGAAATCCCTTAGGTAAAGAAATTATAATTGAACCAGATGTTGTAGAGTCTTCTGATGACAATGGTGGGGAAGAAGTTGTGTCGTTGGCAGAGTTTTGAAATCAGTGGAATGCCGTTGGAAGCAGAGATTATTACCAAATGCAGAGAGAGTCCAAAAAGAGAACACCGAAAGAAGGCTGTTGTATAAAACACCTGTCTCTGGATTATACCTTCAAACTAAGGGAAACCATGGCATTCATGACAAGAGAGAGAAGCTTTCCACCGTGTATACGGGTAAGTCTAGCTCCATTTTCAGATATTATACCTTTCTAATTTTGTCAGTCGGTTTCATTGCAAGTTCAAGCTTATTGTTTACTAGCTAGCTAGCTAACATTAGCTGCCTGCCTCGCTAGCTAACGTTACGTGTATGGTCTGTGTAGGAGCTCTAGAAAGAGGCTTGAGTTCCCGAGTTGGATGAACGTTCAAATCTATTTTTTCCCAGTCGTTTTTTAAAAATGTATATAAATTTTTTGAATGCGGCATTAGAGTTGGGATTATGGTTCATTGTTTAGCTAGCTAGTTACATGTCTAATCAAAAGACTCCACTATGCAAGTACCCATTTCACTGTACTGTTTACATCTTCTGCATCCTGTGCATGTGACAAATACATTTTTATTTGATATAATGTGTGTTTACCAGAGACGGTAATGTCAAGAACAACATGAACTGCACCAAGGTCAGATTAGGTTGTAGGCCAAGGACTAGATGGTTTATTTTTGCTACTACTTTCATCATTTTTAGCCTTGAAAGCTCTGGTTGTTTACTACACTGTGAATCTTTAAAGAGATGGCTGGGGCTAAGGCTTAAGAGGGTGTGAACAATCCTGAATGGGTGTAGACAAAGAAGAGGTCTCTAGGCATACCAAAACATTCACGGGCCATTTACAAGTTTATCAACTTTCAAAGTAGAATTACTTTCCCATTGTTCCTCAACTGCAGTGTATCCAATACAATTTTCTAGCTCAGTGTCGCTATTTTAATCCAATGTTTAAAACACCATTTCTAATTTTGCTACATAGGACAGAATCCTGGAAGTGGGTCACATATATAGGTAAAATCACTGGCTCCTCTTCGGGAGGTCTGGAAATTTGTCAATGGAGAAATATGTGATGCAAACAACAGGCTGTGGAATGAGTCTGTCCATAGGCCACTATTTGGTGTTGAGAGTAGGGGCATTTTTCAGACAGAAGTCGGTAGCAGGGTTTTGGCTGTGCTGCATTTCGCCAGGCGACCTGGTTTCTGCGGCGAGGCGAGGTGACAGCCAGCATGAAATCATCTGTCACTTTCTTAGAGCACGCTAATTTTAGATTTTTTTACGTCCCTCTCCCACACAAACACTCTTGCCACACGCTCTCCACTGTGTTAGCTGTGACATGTCATGCCTGCTGGTTTAATAGTGACGTGTGTGTGTTATGTTGAACAGTGGGGGCTCACAACATCTTTCCCAGGGTAAGAGTTCTCCTGCTGTTGATATTAATTGACGGACACACGTCACTGGGTCTACTGCTCGCAGGCTGAGTGCCCCTCAATCATTCTAATGCCTCTAAGAATGGGATGTGTAATTGCAGAGTTGTCATTTTGTGTTTAGAAGCTGGGATAATTGATTGATTGATTTATTTATCTCAATGCAGTCCTCTCTATAAATTCAGAAATTGCTTTCCTGTTGACGTTGGCATGTTCAAGTCTAAGAGTGTTCAAATATCCCAGAGCGTCTTGGGTGACAATGTGAACAAAACAACATACACTGTCATGTGTATTCAAAATACAGACTACAAGTTTTATGCCAGTACACATGTTATGCAATGTAGGCTACATTTGCCTAATATCAAGGCTGCTTAATACCCAGACAACCAAGCAGAAGTTAGCATTGCACAAAGATGGCTGATCCAATCCCTCTTTTTCTCATATGTATGAGGTCTCCTGTCTGACACAAGTTGTTTTTAGTGTCACCCAATGACTGATGCATCGCATATGCACCTCTTTTCTTACGGCTGACTCCCACTGCAATGGCACAGCCTTTTTCTGACATTACAATCGGTCTCCTTGTTTTACCTCCATTGGAAATGTCCTTCTATTCTGTTATTGGCTGTTGGCCTTCGTGACAGGCAGTCATAAGTTATGACGGGGGACAGTGTGTTTGTCGCTGCCTCAGACACTGGATGACGCGGTGAAAAACAAAGCAGCCCAGAGTATACGAGCCTGATGGGCTGAGAGCTGTGGCTCCTCCATCAACCACTCAGGTCTGACACCTCCCCAGAATGGCCCAGTTATGACGACCCAGTTATGGCCTGTTGTTGGGGAATGGTATGTTACTCCAATGAGCCTGATAACACAGGAAGAAACAACATTTATATTGGGGGGTTAGAAGTTACCCGACACCTGCTCATTGGAAACCGTAGCTATATCACACCGAGGAGCTGGATGGCACAGGAAAATACACTATTTGTTATGTGGTGTGGTAGCTTACACAACACCTGATCATTATAAACCATGTGCAGTAAAACTATTTTGTTATGGGAGGGGATCATTTACACAGCACCTGCTCAGTGGAAACCATAGCTTTATTACTCCAAGGAACTTGAGAACACTATTTGTATGATTTGGTATTTTATTAGGATCCACATTAGCTGTTGCAAAAGCAGCAGCTACTCTTCCTGGGGTCCACACCAAACATGAAACATAATACAGATTGATATAATACAGAACATCAATAGACAAGAACAGCTAAAGGACAGAACTACATACATTTAAAAAAAGGCACATGTAGCCTACATATCAATGCATACACACAAACTATCTAGGTCAAATAGGGGAGAGGCGTTGTGCCGTGAGGTGTTGCTTTATTTGTTTTTTTGAAACCAGGTTTGCTGTTTATTTGAGCAATATGAGATGGAAGGAAGTTCCATGCAATTAGGGCTCTATATAATACTGTACGCTTTCTTGAATTTGTTTTGGGGATAATGAAAAGGCCCCTGGTGGCATGTCTGGTGGGATAAGTGTGTGTGTGTCAGAGCTGTGTGTAAGTTGACTATGAAAACAATTAGGGAATTTCAACACATTAATGTTTCTTATAAAAAGAAGGGATGCATTCAGTCTCCTCAACTCTTAGCCAAGAGAGACTTGCATAGTATTTATATCAGCCTTCTGATTACAAATAAGAGCAAAATGTGCCGCTCTGTTCTGGGCCAGCTGCAGCTTAACTAGGTCTTTCCTTGCAGGACCACACGACTGAACAATAATCAAGATTAGACAAAACAGAACTTGCTTTTTGGAGTGTGGTGTCAAAAAAGCAGAGCATCTCTTTATTACGGCCAGACCTCTCCCCATCTTTACAACCATTGAATCTATATGTCTTGACCATGACCGTTTACAATATAAAGTAACGGCAAGTAATTTAGTCACCTCAACTTTGTTCAACAGCCACACTATTCATTACCAGATTCAGTTAAGGTCTGGAACTTAAGGAATGATTTGTACCAAATACAATGCTCTTAGTTTTAGAAATGTTCAGGACCAGTTTATTACAGGCCACCTATTCCAAAACAGACTGCAACTCTTTATTTATGGTTTCAGTAACTTCATTAGCTGTGGTTGCTGATGTTGAATCGTTAGCATACATTGACACACATGCCTTAATGCCAGTGGCAGGTCATTGGTAAAAATATGAAAGAGTAGAGGGCCTAGAGAGCTTCCCTGTTTACCACACGTTACACGTTTGACATTTAGAGAAGCATTCCACTCAGGAAATCCTTTTCAGTTCTATTAGATTGCCATATCGTGGATTCAGAGCTGAGGTTGCAAAGCCATAACACATACTTTATTTTCAACAACAGGTTATGGTCAAAAATATCAAAGGCTGCACTGGAATCTAACAGTACAGCTCCCACAATCATCTTATGATCAATTTCTTTCAACCAATCACCAGTCAGTTGTGTCAGTGCAGTACATGTTGAGTGCCCTTCTCTATAAGCATACTGGAAGTATTGTTAATTTGTTTACAGAGAAATAGTATTGTATTTGGTCAAACACAATTTAACAAAAACCAGTTTGCTAAGAGCTGGCAGCAAGCTGATAGGTCTGCTGTTAGGACCAGTAATGGCCGCTTTACCACTCTTGGGTAGCGGAATTACTTTGGCTTCCCTCCAGGCTTGCGGACAAAGACTTTCCTCTAGACTCAGATTATAGCCACTCCTATCTGTAATGTTTTTAGAGTCAGCTACCAGCCTCAGTAGCTTTCCATCTAAAATGTCAATGCCAGGAGGTTTGTCATTATTGATTGATAACAATAATTTTCCCACCTCTCCCACACTAACTTTACAAAATTCTAACTTGCAATGCTTTTCTTTCATTATTTGTTTTTTTTATGCATGTATACAATTGCTCACTGTTCGTTGTTGGCATTTCCTGCCTAAGTTTGCCCACTTTGCCAATTTAAATAATTAATTAAAATAATTTGCAACACCAAATGGTTTTGTGATGAATAAAGCCATCTGATTTGATGAAAGATGGAGTTGAATATGTCTTTCTGCCCATTATTTCATTTAAAGTACTGAAATGTTTGGTTTTTATCATACTTCATGTCATTGATCTTGGCTTCATAATAGTTTCTTTTTGTTGAGTTTAGTCACATCATTTCTCAATTTGCAGTAAGTCAGCCAATCAGAGGGGCAGCCAGACTTATTAGCCACTCCTTTTGTCCCATCTCTTTCAACCACACAGTTTTTCAATTCCTCATCAATCTATGGAGCCTTAAAAGTTCTAGCAGTCAGTTATTTTAACATGTGCATGTTTATCAATAATTGGAAGAAGCAATTTCATAAATTCATCAAGTGCAGCATCTGGATGCTCCTCATTAATCACATCAGACCAACAAATATTTTTAACATCATCCACATAAGAGTCACAGCAAAATCTTTTGTATGATTTCTTATATACAATTTTAGGCCCAGTTGTTGAAAATTTGGCTTTCCTGGATTTAGCCACTATACTGTGATCACTGCATCCAATGGGTACGGATATAGCTTTAGAACAAAGTTCTACAGTATTAGTAAAAATATGATTGATACATGTGGATGATATTGTTCCTGTAGTGTTTGTAAACACCCTGTTGATTAATAACCTGAACCAGATTACAGGCACTGGGAACAGTAAGAACATTCCTCTTGAGCAGACAGCCTGATGAAAACCAGTCTATATTCAGGTCCCCAAGAAAGTAGACCTCTCTGTTGACATCACATACACTATCACACATTATTTAGATACTGACTGCTGGCACTTGGTGGCCGAGAGCAACACCCCAAAAAGAAGGGTTTAGATGTGCCAAGTGAACCCGCAACCACAACACTTCAGTGACACTTCACGTCATTTATGAGTCACGATAATTTCAACAACACCTGTGCTCATTAGAAACCGTGTACAGTATTAGGCACTACTCTATGGACCTGGATAACACAGAAAGAAAGAAAAATTTCAAGACAATACAAAAATAAAAAAGAAATGATTGGAGCCCAAGAAGTTACACAGCATCTGTTTGTTAGAGCAGAAGGAATATGTGAAGTATCAAGTATTTGCCACGGGCTGTTGTCTCAATGAGCCAGAATAATGTGAGTTTATATGCTTTGCATGAGGAAGACAAGGAACTATTTTCTCTCCTGGCAATGTCGTTTTAGGCAGTTGTACAAAGGATGTGGTTGCTTTTTTGACTCCTTACCGCTGCCGATTCCTCCTATCTACTTTCCGTTCATTTTTAATGGCTTCGTTTTTCGCAATCGAATATGTCAAACCACGGCACAACTGTTAGGCCTCGTCTCCAGCATGCTGCTTCAGTGTGGTATTTGTTGACATACTTGCGACTTGTGAGTTCTCCTCGCGAGAGTTCAGTTATACTGGGGCGGTCAAGTGTTTAGAACTGGGATGGTGTGCCAAGGCAGTCACGCAAAAAGCACCAGTGGGTAAACCCAGGATCTGTCCCAAATGGCACCCTATTCCCTATAAAGTGTGCAATACTTTTGACCAGGTCCCATAGGGCTGGGGAAGAGGCTCCTACTGCTGCTGCTCATGATGTTCCAGAGCAGAGCCAGGTGAATGGTGTAATGTTAGTAACTGTGGTTGTGAACAGCTTGGATCCTCGCCAGGCTCACTTACTGTACACACACTGCGCCAATGTTGACTTGTTGCTTTTGTGACTAAGCCATGTCCACATACTCTAGTGTCCTTTCCATCAGTAGTCAGGGGAAAAGAGCAGATGATTCGGGTTTAGGACGCAAACTCTGGCAGATCTTTATCTCCCTACTCTCTCTTGCACACACACGACACACAGAGACGCAGGCTGTAATGTAATGTTCTGTCTAGCTGTATGGTTAATAGGGGCAGCAGTAAGTGGATTCTTATCTGGTCCACTGGTTCCGTTAAAACAGGAAGACATAAAGGAAGAAAATGTCTCGACGAGCACAGAACACCAACACAAAGTAGTTGTTCATCTGTGATTTCACGCCTCAAAAATCTATTTGAAAGTCAATCTTGTGTTCCTTCGCTGCAAACTGAGCCCCCCCTCCCTCCTGTAGGTGTGCTCTTTATCCTTCTTCTCTTTGTCCCTCTTGTCCTTCTAATCACCCCATTCTCATCCCCAGCTCCACACCCCAGGCCAAGCCACTGGCCCCAGCCTCAGCCCATTGTCCTATAGCCCGAGCCTCAGTCCCTGGTCCTCTAGCTCCTCTGCTATGGCCCGTGGAGCCATATGGCCTTGCTACTGGCTGGGTATTAACAGCAGAAGTCACGCCCTGAGACACTGCAAACCAGCGCAGCAGGAGACATGCTACTGAATCACTCAGCTCCATACCAGATAATGTCTTCCTACTACTAACCCCCTGCATTATACTAAGTCCTCATAACGTCAACAGGTGTTACATGGCCTATGAATGTCCATTCCTCACAAGGTGCTCTCATCTGTCTTACTGTCCACCTATCCCTTAGAAACCAAACACCTTGTCCACTAACCATTAAAACTACCAAAATATCAGTCTCTGAGGGTAGAAGGTAGTACGTACAGCCCAGTACATCACTGTCATCCAGGACCTCTATACCAGGCGGTGTCAGAGGAAGGCACAAAAAATATTCAAAGACTCCAGTCACCCTACTCATAGTCTGTTCTCTCTGCTACCGCACGGCAAGCGGTACCGGAGCGGCAAGTCGAGGTCAAAAAGGCTTCTTAACAGCTTCTACCCCCAAGCCATAAGACTCCTGAACAGCTAATCAAATGGCTACCCAGACTATTTGCATTGCTCCCCCCATCTTTTACGCTGCTGCTATTCTCTGTTTGTTATCTATGCATAGTCACTTTAACTCTACCTACATGTACATATTACCTTGACGAACCAGTGCCCCCCACACATCGACTCTGTGCCGGTACCCCCTGTATAGCCTCACTATTTTTATTTTACCGTTGCTCTTTAATTATTTGTAATATTTAATTTTTTTTGACAATTTTTTTTTTTTAATAACTGCATTGTTTAAGAGCTTGTACGTAAGCATTTCACTGTAAGGTTTACCTACACCTGTTGTATTCGGCGCATGTGATAAACAGCATTTGATTTGGTCATTTTGACTTCTAATTATTTTGTTTCTATGTTGCGAGGTGAAACTGCTTGCAAGCATGTCATTCTACTGTGCACACCAGGTGTATCCTGATCATATGACAAATAAACGTTGATAAAAGCACCAAGAAAATACCAGAAAACTGACAATGAACACCGCATACTCTACCAGTAAACTGTCCATGTAGCATCAAACCACACCATGTCCTCTAACTCCTACACCCACATATTCCCGTGACGTCCACTACGCAGAGTAAATGTCCTGTTCCGTTGCCAGCTCCCTGAATAGATATTTTTCTATTTTATGTTTTATTTCACCTTAATTTAAGCAGGTAGGCTAGTTGAGAACAAGTTCTCATTTGCAACTGAGACCTGGCCAAGATAAAGCAAAGCAGTGTGACACAGACAACAACACAGTGTTGCACATTGAGTAAACAATAAACAAGCCAATAACACAATAAACAAGTCAATGACAGTAGAAAAAAAAGAGAGTCTATATACATTGTGTGCAAAAGGCGTGAGGAGGTAGGCAAATAAATAGGCCATGGGACCAAATTATTTTAATTTAGCAGATTAACACTGAAGTGATAAATGAGCAGATGATGATGTGCAAGTAGAGATACTGGTGTAAAAGAGCAGAAAAGTAAATAAAATAAAAACAATGTAGTGAGGTAGGTAGATTGGGTGGGTCCATACAGATGGAATATGTACAGCTGCAGCGATCGGTTAGCTGCTCGGATAGCAGATGTTTAAAGTTGGTGAGGGAAATAAGTCTCCAACTTCAGCGATTTTTTTGCAATTCGTTTCAGTCACTGGCAGCAGAGAACTGGAAGGGAAGGCGGCCAAATGAGGTGTTGGCTTTAGGGATGATCAGTGAGATACACCTGCTGGAGCGCGTGCTACGGGTGGGTGTTGTTATTGTGACCAGTGAGATAAGGCGGAGCTTTACCTAGCATAGACTTATAGATGACCTGGAGCCAGTGGGTCTGGCGACGAATATGTAGCGAGGGCCAGCCGACTAGAGCATACAGGTCGCAGTGGTGGGTGGTATAAGGTGATTTGGTAACAAAACGGATGGCACTGTGATAGACTGCATCAAGTTTGCTGAGTAGAGTATTGGAAGCTATTTTGCAGATGACATCGCCGAAGTCGAGGATTGGTAGGATAGTCAGTTTTACTAGGGTAAGTTTGGCGGCGTGAGTGGAGGAGGCTTTGTTGCGAAATAGGAAGCCGATTCTAGATTTGATTTTGGATTGGAGATGTTTAATATGAGTCTGGAAGGAGAGTTTACAGTCTAGCCAGACACCTAGGTATTTATAAAGCATCTCAGAGTAGGATTCCTCCGTGCCAGCCTGTGAGGGAAAACAACCTGTGGTTACCTCATTGCCTCACAGCAAAAACGTAACCTTTGTCAAACACAATTTTCTTGTCTGTTTTGGTCAATTACAAAACTACATTTAAGAAAAGTAAAACATGTCTACAGATTACTTTTCAACATTGCCCGCTCCCGAGTGTTCCCACTAGTTAGAAACATTTCATATTGTAGGGCTTCCCTCATGTCCCTTTTCATGAAGGTGCTAGCAACCACTTGAGTGAGTGATAGCTAGCCAAGACCAACAACACAAACAAACTTTACAGTACTGGAGTTACTAACGGACTATACTAAAGAAGTTAAATGTCTTTTCCACAAACATAGTTACAGTAGCCTACTTGGACACTGGGTCCACACTCTTCCACAGCGATTAGCCTGAAGCCACAGGGCTCATCTCGCAGGCACTATTTCCTACGTAGTATCATTGGGAACTGTAGGTCGAGATTTTTTTACCGGGTTACATGTACATTTATGAACACAGCAGCTTTTTGGCATGTTTTGTTATAACAAAAGATTGACGACTAAGTTGTCTCTCTTACAATGGGGGTCAAATCAATGTTTATCTCAATTCGTGGGGGTGGTCGAGGAGAACTCCTTATGACGTGAATATGCACTCGGAGTATTCAATATGACTCTACTCTGAGACACTTTCCGTATGCGGAACCTCGTCTAGAAGGAAGTGAAGCCACATATTTGCCCCTGATTCTCCCCCTAAAAGCCTATTGTGTTCTGTAAACATACTTCACACACAAATGTATTCTAGGAATCTGTTTGTTGTACATATATCTCAATTAGAGACCGACGTAGTGTTGGGTCGGTCCCAAGCTCCATTTCTCCAAAGGAAGAAGAAGAAAGTTCTGGCTGGACAAAGAATTCTGTTCGGAGTAACCCTAACCCATCCCAAATGGCACCCTATTCCGTATATAGTGCACTACCTTTGACAAGAGCCCTATGGGGTAGTGCATTATATAGGGAATAGGGTGCCATTTGGGATGCAGCCCCAGTGATTGTTCATTTATTACGGAATGTAACCCTGGCTTGTACTACATTTGGATGATATCTAATTGATTATGATTGATAGCCATAATTGACATCATAACTTTGTTTACCTTATATTGATATTGTCTAAGTGTGCTTTGCCCTCGGGACTCGTGTGAAAACATGGAGACTTTGGAATGCTTTTGTTGTAAAATTGACCATTGTAACCAAATCTATTAACTTTTACACACACACACACACACACACGCGAAAACACAAAGAAAAC
This sequence comes from Oncorhynchus masou masou, assembly GCF_036934945.1. NCBI lineage: Eukaryota > Metazoa > Chordata > Actinopteri > Salmoniformes > Salmonidae > Oncorhynchus > Oncorhynchus masou. The sequence goes on from NC_088216.1 coordinate 29,082,968, forward strand.
CATTCATAATAAGATCATGTTTCTCGGCAAACCTAATCCAGGAAAGACCTCTTCCTGGTGCATGCATTTGTGAGCGTGAGAGGGCCAGTTTTGGTATACAAACAAATGTGTGTGCGCGTGCTGCTGTGTTTCTGACCCCATGCAATACTATCCATTCTGTATACATCCAGATACACACACACACACACACACACACACACACACACACACACACACACACACACACACACACACACACACACACACACACACACACACAACTTTTAAATAGTGAATATACACCAGCCACACCCATTAATCGCCCAAGTCTATTTATAGTCCTAAAGTGAAGTCCTTTGGGACGACGTCAAGTGAACAAACGATTTAAAGCGATTACACAACAGTGTGTATGGTCTCTTAGTGTAGTAGTGAAGGCTCCATCTCACAGCTCTGGTAGTGTGTGTTTCTGTGTGTCTTGTGCTGCTGTCGAGGGGTAAAGAAGGAGGGTGTTGTCTGGTTTCCCAATCTCCTGGGTGTATGTTGTTTGTTGGCGACTTCATATGCAGACCTGAAGACCCCAGAGACTACTCCTCTAGAGAAAGCGAGAGAGACTGTAAAGGTAGTCCACAGACTAACACTACCTGATGTACCTGAAACTGGGATTTTTGAGTATTTGGAGATATTAGAGAGATGGATTTCTAGTAAATGAACAACCAACCAAGAGAAATGGAGATAGAAAATGCTATCCAGGTGTCTTGAAGAAGATGCTTGTCTTGTTTTGTTGATCAGCCAGTCCGACAGTATCTGCCTGCCCATTCCTCTCTCTGATAGGCTAGGCTGTCTGTTGTGAGAGATGTCCACTGTCGTGGTCTATTGGTGTAACTGGGAGAATCACAGAGTGATTACATAACACACACCATGTTGCTCCTTGCCAATACACAGCCCTGGCACTGTGGACAGTCACATACACATTCACAAGCACGCTGCACACACATGGGCACGCTACAGACACACAAACACATACACTTCTTCCCAATGGTCAAAAACACACACCTTCTTCACACCTCCCCACCATGCTTTGTCTATCCACATCTTGCACATCCATTCATCTACCTCTTCATAGAGAGACAGAGAGGGAATAGAAAGTGCCACTACAGGCTCCTTGTTCTCTACCTACTTAAAACTGCAGTACCCAGAATCCTCAGCTCAATATCCCACAGACCCTCAGGTACTGTCTGAGACTGAGTTGGAATGGAAGGGAGTTGGGCGTGGTCTCTAGACTCTCCAGTTAATGAAAGTTTGGATACAATCAATAAAATATTAGGATTCGCTGAAATGGACGACACCCATTGATCTGACTGTTCTTTCGTCGGGCAGGCGATGGCAGGAAATAGAGAGCAGCGTGTGATTGATGTGTGGTGCGTCGGGCCAGGGCTGTAATGTGATGCAGCCTGACGAAACGCACTGTACCCTGGCAAAGCACCTACGGCTACAACGAGCTACCGCTACATACAAACCCAGCTTCTCTGAATAAAGGCTTCAGACCAATGAGAGAATGGAGTTCACTTAGCTTCTGAAGACTAATGGCAGATCAAAGCTTGAGTGTTTAGTCTGGATTTGACAAGATAGAAAACAACACTTTGTCTATAGAAATGCATGTGATAATATGATTTGACACACTAATGATATCATACAGTCATTAGGTTTCTCAGTGTGGGTTATGATTTAGGGCCAACTTATTTGTTGACTGTCTGTTTGATTGATTGATTGATTGATAGAGTGGCAAGTTGTATTTCTTTCATGGACATTTTCTCACTGATATTAAAGTTAATACTGTACAGTAGAATTGCTGTACTGGTGGCTCAAGGGATATTTCATATTTCCCTCTCATCCAATTTCATTCTTCCCCTATTTCACATTGACCCCATTCCCTCACAAGCTCAACTTTTATGAATGACTAGTATTGAACACAGATGCACTCCTATTCCCAAGGTACCACATTCTAATATCTGTAATGTATGAGTGGAATCCCATAGACTCGTCAGTCATCTTCTGAGCGAAGAAAGGGCTCTTAGCATGGATAATTGCCATACAAATGTAATTCATTTCATTCGTTTGATTCGGTTCCTTAGCACAATTCCTAGCCACTGCTGGCTATTCATTCAAAGCTCCTTTTGTCCATTGTAATTGGGGAGCTCGAAGTCTTGAAAGTTATTTTTACCCCTGGGCTGCTCGGAGGTCTTGTTTGACTCCTGACTGCTGCATATCTCTCCACTAGGAGATTGCGATTTTATTTTTTTTGTATTGTAAAATGTATTGCCAATGTTCAATACATAAATACTGACTTGCCTAGTTAAATAAATATATAATAAAATAATTCAGACTATGTCAAGCAATTTTGGAATGTACAATAGACCAAAATGTTTTTACAAAGCAAAACAAATCTTTCTATTCTTTTCTTTCTTTATACCTACATCAATATCTCGCCATCCATCTCACTCTAGTAATGAGGCTTGGCAACTACCTAAGGCGGCCCTCTGACCTCTGACAGTGTAGCCAATAGCACCCTGGCATTTAGCTGAGGTTCGGAGATTAACTGGCTGCCACGACCGCTCCCGCTCCTCCTCTGTAATTGGACAAGCCAGAGGCCTGGTCAGCTAATCAGAGGGACATATCATTCCCTAACCCCTCAGCTGAACCCCGGTGTCTCTCTCCTCTCTGTCCCCCCTCCCCAGGCTAATGACTGGGGTAGCGGAGTTCAGGGCTAATATTAAAATCAAATACAACAACTGGCAGCACTGGCTCAGCTGATAGACGAGGTTGAGCCAGCAGGGGATGTGTGGTCAGGTTTCGTCTATGAGGAGTGAAATGCATGACTGGTCACTGACGTTTCTAACTGCTCGATGGGTTTGTAGATTGAATAGGCATTGATTATTATAGACTGATCCCACTTATATTCGTGCAGTATAGCCAATTTCTTTGCATAGGAGCACCAACATATCTGAAACCAGGCTTGCTGTGACACTGGCCTCCACTGCACAAGTGCAATTTTGTGATTCACTAGGAAAATGCCATCTGATTACCGGTTCCTTTTTAAAAGGTCAATTCACAAAATATTTATAGAGTGTAAAGAAATGTCTAAACCCTGGGTCTGCAATATAATGAGTCATGGTTTTATATGTTCATTGGCAACTGCATGCATTACTGCATCCAGGACCTATCTAATAAGCGGTGACAGAGGAAGGCCCAAAAATTGTCAAGACAGCGGGACTGGAGCGCCAAGTCTAGGTCCAAAAGGCTCCTTAACAGCTTCTGCTCCTAAGCCATAAGACTGCTGAACAATTAATCAAATGGCCACCTGGACTATTTGCATTGACCCCCCCCCCCCTTGTTTTTACACTGCTGCTACTCGCTGTTTATTATCTATGCATACATGTACAAATTACCTCGACTAACCTGTACCCCCGCACATTGACTCGGTACCGGTACCCCTGTATATAACTATTATTATTATATTTTTTTTAACTTTAAATATTTTCGTACCTCTTTTTTTTTTTAACTGCATTGTTGGTTAAGGGCTTGTAAGTAAGCATTTCACGGTAAGGTTTACACCTGTTGCACTCGGCGCATATGGCAAATAAGAGTCTATTGACGCGTCAATCTAAGTAACATAAAAAAATCCCCATCAAAATCTGTCAGTTTTTTTGTGTGCATAGGATGCAACTCAATCCAGTGCATTCGAGTATGTCGACCTTCCGCATCTGCGATGGAAGGTAACTGAGCTACAGTGGCGTTTCAGACCATGAGACATCCCGAAAAATCGGTCTTCTCATGAAAACGTCTGTAGCATCCGAACGGTTTGGCATACAAACTAGGGGGGAAGGTATCGTGGGGGGATATGATACAGGAAATATTAGTATGATGGGGGGCAAACACCGAAGTTTATCAGCTAAATAAAAATAAAACCCCTACAAGCTGGCAACCCTGAGTAATGATAGTTGCAATCTAAGTCAGTCGTGTGAAGCATCCCGTCACCTCGTTTTGTAATAACATCCATTGCCACGTTAACTTCTGGAAACTCAGAACTAGGAACTCGGAAATCTCCGACTTCCTACTTCAATGTGTTGAAATCAACTTGGAACTCAGAAAAACATTTCCTCCGGCTGGGAAATAATCTATTTGAACGGTCATTCAACTTGGAAATCCAACTCGGGAGCTCGGGCCTCTTTCTTGAGCTCCGACTTTCTGACCTGAAGATCACTGGCATCATGATTTGACCTCGTATTTTTCAGAGTTCCATCTGTTGTTTTGAATGTGGCATCTGGTCTGACAGACGTTTACATGACAACCAGAATGCATTGTATGATGTCAATAATGTCAACAAATATTGCGCAACACATAACTGGCATTTAGCTTAGCAGTAGCTCATCATTGTACTGGTAATCTTCCAACATTTTACACACGTTCATATGTGTCCATTGCAATTTATGCAAGAATCAGTACTTGAAAATGTGAATACATAATGCTCCATACATGCAAACGGTGTGCTTCAGTAGAAACAACATGACATACAGAAACTATAATGATAACGTAATAAGGCACTTACTTTGATAGGAACACACACATGTCCAAAGTTATTATTAGTAAGGAAAACAACAATGAAGGCAATGTGGGCACAAGCTGGAAAATGTGCCAGGGGGAGAAAGTTGTACAGGTTCTGTTTTGACTGGAGATGCGCAAATGTCTGCATACTTGATCCGGGGAAATATTGGGGAAGTGATTGGGCTCTCGTCGAAGAGTGAAGTTTGTCCGGCTCAATAAAGCCTCAAACATAAATTGTCCAACAGTGAAATGGGCTACTTTTATGTGAATTAATGAGGTGGAACACACCTTAATTCAAACTGTTGTTAGAAAATCTAACTTTTTAGGAAATAACTGGAAATTGGCAAGTTGAAACAGCCTATAGATAATTAGCAGGCAGCATGCCTTGGTTTGAGGGTAGCACAGTTTAACTGTCCTGTTGCCTAACAATCACATTTTGGAACAGCGAGTGCATTCTGACATCACGCTTATAAAAATATAAAAAACTCACACTGGGGCGACTGTTAGAGAGATTTGGAACTCACACGTGAAAAGGTTAATGGTTCTACCAAACAACTCTTTGCTGGTTGTATCAAACGTGTTGCTCGAATGGGAGTTTAGTACTTTGCCAACAAAATGGTGTGAAAAACTCTTTAAATTGTTTTTTTTTATCCACAAATCTGTATTAACTGCAAATGGAGATGTCGGGTCCTGTCCTCCCTGCTTTCCTTGGCCTGGGGAGAGTTTATGGATTAGCCTCGCGTTAGCTCAATCCCATTAAGTCTACACCCTATCAATTCCCTCATGGCCTCACTAGCCAGAACATGTCTCTAACCATAGTTCCACCAAGGGTGTGTTCACTAGGAAACAAACAGAAGCAAAAGGGCCAAAGCAGGGAGGGACCTACCTAAACTTGTCCAATGAGAAAATCTCCTTATCGTTGCAAAACATTTTGCTACAGTTTGCTTCGGTGTGCACTAATGAATACACCCTAGGTTGAAAAAGGTCATTGCAAGGTATGGTCAGAACAGTTGCAATACTGGGTAGCTAGCTCACATCAGCATGCAAACTGTACGGTTTGCATGTTTAGCATTGGAAAGTGGCTCAGCACAGGTCTGTTTCTAATGAAACTGAAGAATTCTACGCTAAAGGAAAACATCTGCACAACAGGCTCCCATTGCGGCAGGCAGTGATTATGATACCTAGCCTCCCTCTACTCCCCACCGCTCTTAGGTCTCTTTCATCAGCTCTCCAATGCGGAGAAGCTATGTAATAGAGGCCAGCTGTTCTCCCCATCGTTAACCTAGTGCTGGCTAAACAGGAAGCCCGGCTCTGCCCTGTATGTGTTTGCTGAGAATGCAGGGAGGAGGAATTTTGTTTTGTGGTCCTCAAGGGAAAGGCAGTGCAGATAATGTTAGAGAGCATTTGGCCCATGGTCGAGTAACAGTTGAACTGTTGAACTAGGCTATAGTGCCTTCAGAAACTATTCATACCCCTTGACTTCTTCCACATTTTGTTGTTACAGCCTGAATTCAACATTTTCTCTCACCCATCTCTACACACACTAACCAAAAATGACAAAGCGAAACATGTTTTTAAACATTTCATCCAATTTATTGAAAATTAAATACAGAAATATCTTGTTCACATAAGTATTCACACCCGTGAGTCAATACATGTTAGAATCACCTTTGGCAGCGATTACAGCTGCAATTCTTTCTGGGTAAATCTCTAAGACCTGGATTTTACAATATTTGCACGTGATGCTTTTTTAAATTCTTCAAGCTCTGTCAAGTTGGTGTTGATCATTTTCAAGTCTTGCCATAGATTTTCAAGATTATTTTGGTCAAAACTGTAACTAGGCCACTCAGGAACATTCAATGTTGTCTAGGTAAGCAACTCTAGGTTATTGTCCTGCTGAAATGTGAATTTGTCTCCCAGTGTCTGTTGGAAACCAGGTTTCCTTTAGGATTTTGCCTGTGCTTAGCACTATTGTTTGTTTTTATTTTTCTTTTAAAACTCCTGAATCCTTACTGATGGCAAGCATACCCATAACATGAGCCACCAGCATGCTTGAAAATATGAAGTGGTACTCAGTGATCTGTTGTGTTGTATTTGCCCCAAATATAACACTTTGTATTCAGGACATGAAGTTCATTTCATTTTTTTGCAGTTTTACTTTGTTGTTGATCCATCCTCAGTTTTCTCCTAATCCAGCATTAAACTCTAACTGTTTTAAAGTCACCATTGGCCTCATGGGGAAATCGCTGAGCGGTTTCCTTCCTCTCTGGCAACTGAGTTAGGTTAGACACCTGTATTTTTGTAGCGACTGTGTGTATTGATACACCATCCAAAGTGTAATTAAAACTTCACCATGCTCAAAGGGATATTCAATGACTTATTTTCTAATTTTACCCGTCTACCCATAGGTGCCCTTCTTTGCAAGACCTCGGAAAACCTCTCTTGTCTTTGTGATTGAATCTGTTTGAAATTCACTGATCTACTGAGGGACATTACAGATGTACAGTTGAAGTCGGATGTTTACATACACCTTAGCCAAATACATTTAAACTCAGTTTTTCTCAAATTCCTGACATTAAATCCTGGTAAAGAAATTCCCTGTTTTAGGACAGTTAGGACCACCACTTTATAGAGAGAATGATTTATTTATTTATTCTTTATTTCTTCAGCTTTTATTTATTTTCTTCACATTCCCAGTGGGTCAGAAGTTTACATGGACTCAATTAGTATTTAGTAGCAATGTCTTTAAATTGTTTAACTTGGGTCAAATGTTTTGGGTAGCCTTCCACAAGCTTTCCACAATAAGTTGGGTGAATTTTGGCCCATTCCTCCTGACAGAGCTGGTGTAACTGAGTCAGGTTTGTAGGAATCCTTGCTTGCACACGCTTTTTCAGTTCTGCCCACACATTTTTCTATAGGATTGAGGTCAGGTCTTTGTGATGGTCACTTCAATACCTTGACTTTGTTGTCCTTAAGCCATTTTACCACAACTTTGGAAGTATGCTTGGGGATCATTGTCCAATTGGAAAACCCATTTGCAACCAAGCTTTAACTGATGTCTTGAGATGTTGCTTCAATATATCCATATAATATTCTGTCCTCATGATGCCATCTATTTTGTGAAGTGCACCAGTCCCTCCTGCAGCAAAGCACTCACACAACATGATGCTGCCAACCCCATGCTTCACGGTTGGGATGGTGTTCTTCGGCTTGCAAGCCTCCCTCTTTTTCCTCCAAACATAACACTAGTCATTATGGCCAAAGAGTTCTATTTTTGTTTCATCAGACCAGAAGACATTTCTCCAAAAAGTATCATCTTTGTCCTCATGTGCAGTTGCAAACTGTAGTCTGGCTTTTTTATGGCGGTTTTGGAGCAGTGGCTTCTTCCTTGCTGAGCAGCATTTCAGGTTATGTCGATATAGGACTCGTTTTACTGTGGATATAGATACTTTTGTACCTGTTTCCTCCAGCATCTTCACAGGGTCCTTTGCTGTTGTTCTGGGATTGATTTACACTTTTCCCACCAAAGTCTGTTCATCTCTCGGAGACAGAACGTGTCTCCTTCCTGAGCAGTATGACGGCAGCGTGCCCATTATGTTTATACTTGCGTACTATTGTTTGTACAAATGGACGCGGTACCTTCAGGCGTTTAGCTATTGCTCCCAAGGATGAACCAGACTTGTGGAGGTCTACAAAAAAAATTCTGAGGTTTCTTTGCTGATATTTCTTTAGATTTTTCCCATAATGACAAGCAAAGAGGCACTGAGTTTGAAGGTAGCCCTTGAAATACATCCACAGGTACACCTCCAATTGACTCAAATGATGTCAATTAGCCTATCAGAAGTTTCTAAATCCATGACATCATTATCTTGAATTTTCCAAGCTGTTTAAAGGCACAGTCAATTTAGTGTATGTGAACTTCTGACCGACTGGAATTGTGATAAAGTGACTTACTGTATAAGTGTTGGAAACAATTGTTGGAAAAATTACTTGTCAATATTTCTCCATTGCAGGGAAATACTGTACATTTCTGGGTAAAATGAATAACACTTAGAAAGGACAATAGAGAAAATTGAAAGTTTTTCACACAGCTACGCCCCCCCAAAAAAAAAAAAAAAAAAACACAAAGAAAAATGACCCCGGTATACAAATAATCAGGTCACCTAGTTAGAGGGTAAGACTGGAGGAGGCGCTGTCCTCCTCCTACCTTGTACATTAAGTTGACATTGACAGATGGGTTGACGATGGATCGATTTAAAGTGTGTGTGTGTGTGTGTGTGTGTGTGGTTACCTTGACAGCTTGGCAAACATCTGTGGTCCCTTGGTCAAAACCATGCTATATGCTACCCATGCAACCCATTCCAACCACTTGACCACCTTCTCGAACTCTGCTCTCGCATAAACTCTTTGTTTCCATTGTTTCCTGTGTTCCACTGACCATACCCACAGCACTTGCACTCATTTAAAAATGGAGAACGTAGCCTCCAATTTCAAAGCGCAACATACAGTCATATCAAGAATCAACTGAACGATTCCTCAATTATATGTTTTCACTCCAACAAGCCCACTCGTGAGAGAGTAACGGGACCCATTATCAAGCTAACAATAAAGAGGCTTGAGGCGCTCTAAAGACTGCCTGCTGGGTCGTCTCCTCATTGACGTCAACCCATCGGTTGTTTATGACGCTACTATTTTCAACCTCACCTCTTCAACCCAAACAGAACAATTATGCAAATGTCCTCTGCTTATCTCAGTGTAACAGGGACGAGGGAGAGAATAATGCAGTCAAATTAGCTTTATCGTCTCCTTTTAATATTCGTGTTTGTCACTGCCGTTCCCCATGTCTGTTCGTTTCGGAGGGTTCACGTGATTCAGATGCACTCTGGTTGATGGGGACAGTTTCATAGGGTTTACGGGGACTTGTTTATGGGGACAACAAACAGAAGAGGGAAAATGCTTGTCCTGGGGCCTATATGTTTTCATGCTTATGTTTCGTATTGATCTGTCCAGGCTAGTCTTCCTTGGCATACATGGGGTGTGCAGACATCATAGAGCTTTGTCAAGAACAGATGGAGCCAATCCAAACAGTAACCCAAGCCTCCTGCTATGGGCTTTATTCCTGCACCAATAGCCTATAGTCTCCTGCCTATATTGTGCCATTTGATATTGTTGCATAATACACAGTGGAGTAAAGGCAGGAATAAAGACTAGGAAATAGGTAGAATAAATGGAATGGTTTTTTTTTTCCTGCTCAATTTAAGAGTCCCGATGTTTCGTGTTACAGCCTATTCGTGCTGTCAGTGATCAGTATGATGACGACGACCGTGATGGAAAATGCATCACTGAGCAGCGTTCTCTGCTTGGTTTGCTTACGCATCAGCACAGCAACAATCACGCTTCTTCATTATGTCCTTTTCTGATTATTCTCCTCATCTCAGACCTAGATGAGAGCTTTCGATGGACAAAAGAGCTTATTGCGTGTGAGCAACCCCAGCCCAATCAAAATCTCAATGCACGCAGCAGACTACAGAGAGAAATAAATGTATCGTTTGATTTTGTATCAAAACTGCTTTGATGAGGCCGTGTTGATTCCGGCCCAGATTGCTTTTCTATTGATCGTCAGAACGATTGTGTTGTTCCTCCTCCCACTACAGACAGACCACAGACAACCGTAGCAGCAGCAGTGATTAAGGATCTCCCTACTGAAACGTGACATTAGCTGTGCCAGCAACAACAACCAAAACCTCTTTCGTTACTTTCTAATCTGTGGTCCATTGATCAGAGAAGACTTGTCCTAAGCCTCATTTCCTTATTCCTTGTCCTGTTTAATTGGACGTGATCTCTTATTGTTCCCAAGGTGCAGTTTTTTTTACTGTTTGTTATTGATCGTTGTCTTGTCTTTGCAATCAGTGCTGATGTTTGTTGTGGTAAAGCAATTCCCTAAATTTGGATCAATCAAGTACTAGCCTACTCTCTCGCTACTCTACTCTTGACACATTTGTTGCCAGGAACATCACTATTTAACACCTTCTAGTCTGGAAGAACTAGAAATGAACCTCATTATTGGCAGTGCATTGGAGTATTGCTTAATTCTGGGCAACTGTTTATCGGCAGTACATTGGACTTTTACCACATGGCTTAATTGATTGCTCAATTTTGAAAACTGTTAGGTTTCAGTGGAAAGCTGCCAAGACAAATAACAAACAGAAGGAGCTCAGCTGGATAATTTAATTGAGCTCATAATTCAATTACCAAAAAGTTGTCCTGTAGTTGTAGCTGATTTTTATTATGGCCAGCAAGTGTTTGTTTGACTGATCTCCTGGTTATTACAGTTTGATTGTACTGGAGAGACGTCATTTTCAGAGAGGTTATAATGCAGCTGAGATGTTGTAGTGAAGACTAATTAGAGGGTGTGTGACTCTAAGCCGGTGATGTGGTGTTTAATTTTGGCAGGTGTCCAGGATCAGCCAATCCTTCCATGTTCCTCCGGAGGTGTTGAGTTGTGTGGAAGCAGCAGCTCTCTCCGTCCCTCTCTACGTTGTCTTGTTTGACTTGTTGCATCATATCCATCATCACTGTCTGCACCAACCACGGCCAGGGGCTTATTGAGCTGTCCGTAGCGGAACACATCTTCACACATGAGCTTCAAACGCTGTCGTTGCTTAGCGCTAGGCCGCTAGCTGCTAGCACCACAGATGGCGTGGCGTGCTAATCGCTAATACGGCGCTATAGTCTCCTCGCTGATGTTTATCTCTGACACAAAGTGAAGAGATCAAGGCTGGAAGCCTGTTAAGTGGGGCTAATGTAGCTGTTAACCAAAAACCACACGATTAGAAGCTTCTGAAGCAACTTGGAACCTCTAGTGGTTTATACTTGTGGCTTTATCCAAGAAAATAAGGCTGTGTTTGCGTTGTCATTTTTGGATTGTGTTTGTGCATTGTACAGGTGAAATCACCCTGTCTGTTAGGCCTCAGGTAACCGCATTCATAACCATTTCCCTTCTGAAAGCCCTTATTGATCAGGTTCTAATTGACCCTACAAAAAGCAGTTAACTTATCTACAATTCCTTACCTGTAGAAGATGGGGAATCCTTTTATTGTGATATTGATGGTGATTGACAGACACAGAGCCTCAACTGTAGACCTTGTTCCAGCAAGTGAATTGTGTTGCTGTCTATCAACCTCCAGAGCGTGTTTGCCCTGTCTCCTGGTGTGTTTAAATGGATGGTCTGACCACATGTCAAACCCACTCTCTATGGGGGCAGGAAGATTGACGATGAACAGAGCTCGACAGGGACTGGTAATGCGCCTACCAGCCATAGGCTGGACCACCAGCCAATCTGAGCTAAGGGCCTTCTGAAATCTATCTATGGGAGTGTCACAGAGGAAATGTCAGGTCAGATGTTCATGTCCTGTCGACGAGTCAGGGTTCTGTTCATTAGGAAATAAATGGAAGAAAACGGGCTGAAACAGGAAGGGACCACCTGTCCAGTTAGAAGCACTAATTTTCTTTTTATGTTGACAGAGTGCCCTGCTGCACACAACCCAGGTTAGATGTTTGTCTCTGTCAGGCCAGGTTTGCTGTAGAGTACAAACAGCCTAATATATCTTTCAGCCTAATATACCAGACGATTACCTCTGGCGAGTGGTTTATGGTTTCATTTCAAACGACTCTGTGCGGTGCAAGCATCGTTGACAATGAACATGTTTCATTAGATCAGGGGTTCCCAAACTTTTTTGGCCCGCCACCCCATTTTGATATCTGAAAATTCTCGCGACCCCAACCAGGTGAAAAAAATGATGTAAATAACAGCAAATGTTTACTTTTTTATTTGGGGCTATGGCAGTCAATTGAAATGCATTTTGACAGTATTTCTGATTTGTCTTCTCAACTCACCATCACATACTTTCAATGTGGTGCTATGAGAGTGAATTGCAACTTAGTCTGACATAATGTCTCTTCTCACCACCACTAATGAGATGGGTGTGATGGATACATGTCGCTTCGGAGCTTCTCAAAATCAGGGAGCGTGGTCGACAGTGCTCCCGTCATCTCTGCTGTCACATCTAACCTGGATCAATATTTGGTATTAATGCAGACGAGAGCAGTGAATCCAGCTTCACACAGATATGAGCTGGCGAAGGGTAGCCTATGGGTTTTACTTTGCTTTCACGACAACTGGGAACTTGAAAAGAATACAGGTAAAATCATGACGTCATGATTTTTAAGTAGAGCTCTAGAAAGAGGCCCAAGTTCCCGAGTTGGATGACCGTAAAAAAAAATACATGTATTTTTTAGCCCCTTTTCTCTCCCCAATTTCGTGGTATCCAATTGGTAGTAGTTAGTCTTGTCTTGTCGCTGCAACCCCCGTATGGACTCGAGAGGTGAAGGTCGAGAGCCACGCTTCCTCTGAAACACAGTCCAACCTAGACGCACTGCTTTTTGACACAATGCACATCCAACCCGGACAGAGCCTGGCATCGAACCCAGAGTCTCTGGTAGCACAGCGATTCAGTGCCTTAGACCACTGCGACACCTGGGAGGCGGAGTTAGATTCTTTCCGAGTTCCCAGTTGTCTTGAACGCACTGACGTCGGAAGTCTGAGTGCGGCTTTTTCCCATGATCTAAGGGTACTCTTTCGTTAAATAGTATCTTTTAGATTTGAGTAATTCTCATTTATATTTCCAAGGTTAACCACATTACAATGATTCTGAGATACAAAGATGCTATTATAATATATACAGTAGCTTCGGAAAAGTATTCGGACCACTTGACTTTTTCCACATTTTGTTAGGTTACAATATTCTAAAATTGATTAAATTGTTTATTAAAAACAGAAATACATAATTTACATAAGTATTCAGACCCTTTACTCAGTACTTTGTTGAAGCACCTTTAGCAGCGATTTACACCCGCAAGTCTTTTTGGGTATGATGCTACAAGCTTGGCACGCCTGTATTCTGGGAGTTTCTCCCATTCTTCTCTGCAGATCCCTTCAAGCTCTGTCAGGTTGGATGGGCAGCGTTGCTGCACAGCTATTTTCAGGTCTCTCCAGAGATGTTCGATCGGGTTCAAGTCCGGCCTCTGGCTGGGTCACTCAAGGACATTCAGACACTTGTCCCGAAGCCACTCCTGCGTTGTCTTGGCTGTGTGCTTAGGGTCGTTGTCCTGCTTTAAGGTGAACCTTCGCCCCAGTCTGAGGTCCTGAGTGCTCTGGAGCAGGTTTTCATCAAGGATCTCTCTGTACTTTGCTCCGTTCATCTTTCCCTCGATCCTGACTAATCTCCCAGTCCCTGCCGCTGAAAACACCCCCACAGCATGATGCTGCCACCACCAGCTTCACTGTAGGGGCGGTGCCAGGTTTCCTCCAGACGTGATGCTTGGCATTCAGGCCAAAGAGTTTTATCTTGGTTTCATCAGACCAGAGAATCTTGTTTCTCATGGTCGTAGAGTCCTTTAGGTGCGTTTTGGCAAACTCCAAGCGGGCTGTCATGTGCTTTTTACTGAGGAGTTGCTTCCATCTGGCCAGCTTCAGATGGAATTTGCAAATTAATGAATTAAAAATCCTACAATGTGGTTTTCTGGATTTTTTTTCTCATTTTGTCTGTCATAGTTGAAGTGTACCTATGATGAACATTACAGGCCTCATCTTTTTAAGTGGGAGAACATGCACAATTGGTGGCTGACTAAATACTTTTTTGCCCCACTGTAGACAGGTGTGCCTTTCAAAATCATGTCCAATAAATTGAATTTACCACAGGTGGACTCCAAGTTGTAAAAGCATCTCAAGTATGATCACTCAATAGCAAAGGCTGAACACAACGGAATACTTATGCAAATAAAGTATCTTTTTTTAAATTTATTTTTTATACATTTGCAAAAAAATCTTAACCTGTTTTCACTTTGTCATTATGGATATTGTGTGTAGATCGCGACGGATTTTAGAAGTTCTCCTGCTTCCCTATTTTCATATCAGGTAACCCCACATGGGGTCGCGACCCCGAGTTTCGGAACTTCTGCATTCTATCTTTATTTTGCCTGGAGAATTGAAGAGGACTGTGTAGTGAGCAAATGTGTAGCATTAATGTAATGTAACATTTCCAGCAGTAATAGTAAAACTTTAAGTATGAATGTAGCCAAGCTCACGTGTCTCTATACTGATTTTTAGATCTTTGTCAGATCTACATTATCATCTGAATAATGTGCCAAATCCGTTTGCTATTCAAAAATAGTGTCTGACGTCTTTGGTTGGCAGGTAGCCAAGTGGTTAGAGCATTGGGCCAGTAACCAAAAGGTTGCGAAATCTAATCTCCGTGTTGACAAGGTAAAAACCTGCCGTTCTGCCCCTGAACAAGGCAGTTAACCCACTCTTCCTATGCCGCCATTATAAGTAAGAATTTGTTCTTAACTGACTTGCCTCGTTAAATATTTTTTAAATTTTTTTAAAGGCTGCAGTGAGGTTGGGAGTGTGATAGGGTGTTTAGCTCCTCAAAGGAAGATAGTAAACACGGTCAAAAGCATCACACACACACACACACACGAACATGGTCAAGAACATCTCAACACACTCAAAAACCAATCAGATCCAAACCACCATGTCGTTCAGGTCTGTAAACAGCTTCACTTCACCCAAACTAATCTATTTTCCAGACAAGGTTGGCTTGGTTCAATCAACAACAGATAATGAATTAAAATACTCCTGAATAATTGCCTGGGGAAATGGAATCTTCCTATACCGCTATTCCTACAGCAATACTGTGAGTGGCATTACCTGTGAACGACATTATTTGTTGCATAATTGAATTGTAATCCAAGGGATAGTTGATGGATAGGTAATAATCTCACACAGCTATACCAAGAAAATTGAAAAATGAATCGAAGCCATGTTCCCGTACAATGATTAGAGTGAGTGTATTCCATTGGTACAGTGGCTCTGTACCTGCTGCTGTGAAACGAAGCCTGGGTAGCTTTTGCTACATCATAAACATTTGGCGACTGTACCGTGAAGAGTCGCATTGGAGCCCTTTATGAAGGCTACTCTAACGCTTTCCCAGTGACCCAGTCTCACATAATTATCAATGAATAATGGACCCTCATATAAGCCGGCTATCAACCTGGTTCAGCTTCTCCACTTGACGACATTGTTACCTTGGCATCATTGTTACCGTGGCCTTTGACGCCATAAGTTCCCGTTTGAATGGGCAGATTATTAATGCCTCTAGCCCCGCCTCCTCCAAGTGCCCCCTGCCAGTGTTCCTTCCTACAGTTTCCGTCTCCAATAAGTGCTCATTATGTAAAAAGCGGCGACTGCCTTCCTGTGACCTCCATTCTGTGTCAAGCCTCTGATGTGGCCATATGGACTGTAGGAAGTCGATTGAGTTCGGCCAACCTCCATTTTGTGTCATGCTCAATTCTGTGTCATGCTTCTGCTCGCCTTCCATAAGTGGCCATTGTAAAGAGTGTCAACCGTGTTTCCCGCCAACCTCCATTCTGTGAGGATCCTCTTTTGAGAGCCAATAACAACGTGTTGACACCATTCCAGACACCTCCGTTATAGATCAAGCCTGTAGACCTCTGTCTGTTCTCCATAAGAGCTCTGATTATAACCGGTGTCATCTACGTTCCCTAAACTTCCATTGTGTGCCAAGCCTGTAAGACCCCTAATCATCTGTTGAATACTGCAAGGATTTAGTCAATAGAAGATGATAATTGGCACTTTGAATGCAGAACCTGCACTCAAACAATTACTCTCAGAAAACGACAGAACTAAGGCTGACCAGGAAGAGTGTATACATCGTGGGACTAACTACTTACTCATCTTACAAGCTCTGGATCAAAATGTAGATTTGGGTGCCTTGTTGCTGATGATGATTCTGTTGGAACAAAAAGGGTATCAATGACCCAGCTAAAGTCATTAGGTCTCCTTGATGGAGTAACTATTGGTCATATGGATAACTGCAAAGGACTAGTGTGGTGGGTGTTCAAGAGATGGTCTCAATTCCCAATGGATGATGCCCTCCTTTCAGTTCAAATGTGTGTGTTGAGTGGAGTGGCCTTCATGTTTTCAAAAGACTGAGTTGTGTTCCCTGTCAATTGAAAATCCCTTCCCTGTTACGACTGTTGTACCTGGCTGTCATCTTGAAAATGGGCTCTATAATATCTAGAGTGTTGTGCAACAGGAGGTCCATGTCTCCTCTCCGTGAAGAGAGAACACTGATGACAGCGGAGGGCAATCATCACTTACATGCCTGACATACACACAATGCAGGAACACACACACACACACACACACACACACACACACACACACACATGCAGACGTACACACACACACACCTCTGTTCTCGCCCTTCCACCCTGGCTACTGATGGCGCTGTGAGAAATGGTCTCTTTAATTTTGTATGATTTTGACATTATTGCCCTTACTGTGCTTGTTCCCTTGGAAACTGACGACCCTTTCCCTGCACGAGGGGGCCCCTCCCTCTCTCCTCTTGGCTTGGCCTTTTCAAGGCAGTAGACACTGGCTGTACAGGACAGAGGCTTCCAAACAGGGCAATGTTTTGAACTGTACTCACCTAGCAATAATGTGGTACAGTGGGGAGAACAGGTATTTGATACACTGCCGATTTGGCAGGTTTTCCCATATACAAAGCATGTAAGAGGTTTGTAATTTTTATCATAGGTACACTTCAAATGTGAGAGACGGAATCTAAAACCAAAATAAAGAAAATCACATTGTATGATTTTTAAGTAATTCATTTGCATTTTATTGCATGACATAAGTATTTGATCACCTACCAGCCAGTTAGAATTCCAGCTCTCACAGACCTGTTTGTTTTTAAGAAGCCCCCTGTTCTCCACTCATTACCTATATAAAAGACACCTGTCAATCAAACAGACTCCAACCTCTCCACAATGGCCAAGACCAGAGAGCTGTGTAAGGACATCAGGGATAACATTTTAGACCTGCACAAGGCTGGGATGGGCTACAGGACAATAGGCAAGCAGCTTGGTGAGAAGGCAACAACTGTTGGCGCAATTATTAGAAAATGGAAGAAGTTCAAGATGACGGTCAATCGCCCTCGGTCTGCGGCTCCATGCAAGATCTCACCTCGTGGGGCATCAATGATCATGAGGAAGGTTAGGGATCAGGCCAGAACTACACGGCAGGACCTGGTCAATGACCTGAAGAGAGCTGGGACCACAGTCTCAAAGAAAACCATTAGTAACACACTAAGCCGTCATGAATTAAAATCCTGCAGCGCACGCAAGGTCCCCCTGCTCAAGCCAGCGCATGTCCAGGCCCATCTGAAGTTTGCCAATGACCATCTAGATGATCCAGAGGAGGAATGGGAGAAGGTCATGTGGTCTGATGAGACAAAAATAGAGCTTTTTGGTCTAAACTCCACTCGCCGTGTTTGGAGGAAGAAGGAGGATGAGTACAACACCATCCCAACGGTGAAGCATAGAGGTGGAAACATCATTCTTTGGGGATGCTTTTGGGGCCATGTATCGTGAGATCTTGTCCAACAACCTCCTTCCCTCAGTAAGAGCATTGAAGATGGGTCGTGGCTGGGTCTCCCAGCATGACAACGACCCGAAACAACACACAGCCAGGGCAACTAAGGAGTGGCTCCGTAAGAAGCATCTCAAGGTCCTGGAGTGGCCTAGCCAGTCTCCAGACCTGAACCCAATAGAAAGTCTTTGGAGGGAGCTGAAAGTCCTATTGCCTAGCGACAGCCCTGAAACCTGAAGTATCTGGAGAAGGTCTGTATAGAGTAGTGGGCCAAAATCCCTGCCACCGTTTGCAAACCTAGTCAAGAACTACAGGAAATGTGTGATCTCTGTAATTGCAAACAAATGTTTCTGTACCAAATATTAAGTTCTGCTTTTCAGATGTATAAAATACTTATGTCCTACAATAAAATGCAAATTAATTACTTAAAAATCATACAATGTGATTTTCTGGATTTTTGTTTTAGATTCTGTCTCTCACAGTTGAAGTGTACCTATGATTAAAAAATTACAGACCTCTACATGCTTTGTAAGTAGGAAACACTGCCAATTTTGCAGGTTATCAAATACTTGTTCTCCCCACTGTATATGCTGTTAACTTATAAAGACACTCAAATAACTGTGACCACATGTTGAGTTTCAGCAGCACTTGTAGTGTTGGTGTTTATGTGTGTGTACAGTATGCATGTGTGTAGTCATTTACATTCGTACTTGAATACAGGTTGAAAATGGCTAATAAGCGCCTAAATTAGAACACAATGGTTGTGGAGTAACATGCTATGCATGACGTCATAGCTCTGGCTCTGCGCTGTATGGGTTAGCTAGTCATGTTGGCAATAGAACAAGCTCTCAAATCATGCTCACCTGATCCAGATTACGATTTATAATGGAACTTTTTTGGATTGCATAAACAACAACAGTAATTGTGTGACGGCGAGGATGCAGAGTTGTGTTCTTTCAGTTCGTCAACAGCACAGCTACTGTCGGAGAGCTGAAAAAAGTACCTTAAAGTTGATGATGACTTTGAAATTGCTTGAAACTGTACACACTTAATTTGTTGCACCAACCCCACACTTTGCAGGAATAGTCTTATGTTGCTGAATGTATCCAGAATATTTTCACATTTCGTTAACAACAAATACGGTGAAATATGTATATCCGCCATTTTCTTTGACAAAAAAACCTGATACCGATATATAAGAAAATGCTGCCTTTTAAGCAATCTAGTACAGTTAAATAGTTAACACACACACATGGACGCAGAGGTCTAAGGCAATGCATCTCAGTGCAAGAGGCGTCACTACGGTTCCTGGTTCGAATCCAGGCTGTATCACATCCGGCCATGATTGGGAGTCCGATAGGGCGGCTCACAATTGGCCCAGCGTCGTCCAGGTTGTCATTGTAAATAATAATTTGTTCTTCACTGACTTGCCTAGTTAAATAAAAGCTACACACACACACGCCACACTGACCAAAAATGTATTTAGTTGGCATTTACTTACAGTGCCTTGCGAAAGTATTCGGCCCCCTTGAACTTTGCGACCTTTTGCCACATTTCAGGCTTCAAACATAAATATATTAAACTGTATTTTTTTGTGAAGAATCAACAACAAGTGGGACACAATCATGAAGTGGAACGACATTTATTAGATATTTCAAACTTTTTTAACAAATCAAAAACTGAAAAATTGGGCGTGCAAAATTATTCAGCCCCTTTACTTTCAGTGCAGCAAACTCTCTCCAGAAGTTCAGTGAGGATCACTAAATGATCCAATGTTGACCTAAATGACTAATGATGATAAATACAATCCACCTGTGTGTAATCAAGTCTCCGTGTAAATGCACCTGCACTGTGATAGTCTCAGAGGTCCGTTAAAAGCGCAGAGAGAATCATGAAGAACAAGGAACACACCAGGCAGGTCCGAGATACTGTTGTGAAGACGTTTGAAGCCGGATTTGGATACAAAAAGATTTCCCAAGCTTTAAACATCTCAAGGAGCACTGTGCAAGCGATAATATTGAAATGGAAGGAGTATCAGACCACTGCAAATCTACCAAGACCTGGCCGTCCCTCTAAACTTTCAGCTCATACAAGGAGAAGACTGATCAGAGGTGAAGCCAATAGGCCCATGATCACTCTGGATGAACTGCAGAGATCTACAGCTGAGGTGGGAGACTGTCCATAGGACAACAATCAGTTGTATATTGCACAAATCTGGCCTTTATGGAAGTGGCAAGAAGAAAGCCATTTCTTAAAGATATCCATAAAAAGTGTAGTTTAAAGTTTGCCACAAGCCACACCAAACATGTGGAAGAAGGTGCTCTGGTCAGATGAAATCAAAATTGAACTTTTTGGCAACAATGCAAAACGTTATGTTTGGCGTAAAAGAAACACAGCTAATCACAATGAACACACCATCCCCACTGTCAAACATGGTGGTGGCAGCATCATGGTTTGGGCCTGCTTTTCTTCAGCAGGGACAGGGAAGATGGTTAAAATTGATGGGAAGATGGATGGAGCCAACTACAGGACCATTCTGGAAGAAAACATGATGGAGTCTGCAAAAGACCTGAGACTGGGACGGAGATTTGTCTTCCAACAAGACAATGATCCAAAACATAAAGCAAAATCTACAATGGAATGGTTCAAAAATAAACATATCCAGGTGTTAGAATGGCCAAGTCAAAGTCCAGACCTGATTCCAATCGAGAATGTGTGGAAAGAACTGAAAACTGCTGTTCACAAATGCTCTCGATCCAACCTCACTGAGCTCGAGCTGTTTTGCAAGGAGGAATGGGAAAAAAATTCAGTCTCTCGATGTGCAAAACTGATAGAGACATACCCCAAGCGACTTACAGCTGTAATCGCAGCAAGAGGTGGCGCTACAAAGTATTAACTTAAGGGGGCTGAATAATTTTGCACGCCCAATTTTTCAGTTTTTGATTTGTTAAAAAAGTTTGAAATATCCAATAAATGTCGTTCCACTTCATGATTGTGTCCCACTTGTTGATTCTTCACAAAGAAATACAGTTTTATATATTTATGTTTGAAGCCTGAAATGTGGCAAAAGGTCGCAAAGTTCAAGGGGGCCGAATACTTTCGCAAGGCACTGTATGTCCCCATTACCAGTAAAACATAATCATAACCTTTTTCTTTCACTTGCTGTGCTGTTTCGTTGCTCATTTGTTCAGTCGTTTCATTCTCAACCAGGATTTCTATGGAACGCCGTTTGGGTCATTGTGTGTCAAAAAAGACTGATTGGTCAACAAGCTTACTTGACACGTCAAATAAGATTGTTGACCAATCAGGACCTGAATGTGACTGCACGTCAAATAATAATTTTACACGTTCATATTTTTTCAACGTAGTTTTTCCACATTGATTACGCTATCACTCGTATTTCATGTGTCACAACGATTCATCGATAGGTATGCTATGATGCTGGTAAAGTTGTCTCGGGCACCTACAGCGCTGGTCATTTAAAAAAAAGCTAGCTAGCTCATGGATGCAAACAATGTTCTTCCCCAAAACATAGCAACACGACATCTGTTTCAGTAGCTATAGATAGCTAGCTAACTATATAGCTAGGTGTCATCATCTAAAATATCCCTAATTTATAAGACAGTTCTTATTTGATTAGTGGTGGTCGGACCCATCTATGTGAAGCTAGCCACAAGGATTAGCCCCAATAGTGGACTTTACGTGTTTGCCTTCAAAAGAAACGTATGGCATAATTCTACTATTTGTATTCATTTGCATCACTGTCAATGGCATACATATTCTGAAGGCAAACTGCACATTCCACTCTTGTGCCTAATCCTTATTGTGGCTAGCTTCACAGCACAATCCGGTCCGGTCAAGCCTCACTAGCCAGATGAAGCTAGCTGGCTGCCTATAACGTTATCTTTGGGCAACAGGGTTAAGTAGCTTGCTATGAACTGAATTTCAATAGGCAAACAACAAGTGGCAACGTAGCTCTTTAATTACTCTCGCAAAGATTCCTAAATAATTTCTAAGAATAATAAAAATTACTGCAGTTTCTACTGGTCATTGTTTTCAGGCTGGTTGTATTGGTGCTAGCTAGGTACCAAGCTAAAGCTAGCTACCATAGAAGTTGCGGTCGAACAAATGATGCTTTATTACCAACGCGTATTGTAAACACATCGTTCGTGGCCGGTGTTTGCTTGTTTGCAGACTTTTGTACAGCTTTGACAGTGCTACTGTATCTTTTTTGTCACGCAAAGATCCAAACGGCGTTCTTTAGTATGTATGTTGTGAAGCTAATAGCAGTGACACTATTACTGTGTAACTCCGGTAGTGCAACATCTGAAAAATAGCGCAATTCGTAGTGAGTACCGGTGAACGACCAGCCAACATCACCCAAGACAGAGAACAGTTGATTGTCAAGGGCAATGAATTCCATTATCTTGGCTTTAATGGATTTCGCCTCTGAGTTGTCTCGCTGAAATTCTCTTTCTCTTTCAAATACTGCTCGACTTGTTTACTGCTCGATCCACACAACAGACATTTTGGGCTAGGTTAGGAATGCTGTGCTGCACGTGTAGCCGCAAAATGTTACGTGGAGTCATTACATCCTGTACCTAATGTTATATAGATATGGACGGTGGCTTTAGCATCGGCGTTAAACTAGACATCAGGCCGATTCCGATATGTTCACCGATTTTTATATCGTGCATCCCTACTTTTCATATTACTTCTGTTAGAAACATTTTAATTTAGCCCTATCCATATAGGCCAATTCACACGAGTGTAAAGGGTTAACTGTCTTATGTGTGTGTGGTCCAGTTACAGAACATAAATTAACCCTACGATGACACAGCTGTGGATGTGAGTGTGTCCATTTGCCTTTCTTGGTGCACAAGGAAGCAGTGACTCTCTCACCCGGCCCAGATCACCCAAGTGTGACTAAACACCTACCCAAGCGTCCTAAAGCCTCCCTTCGAATCAGATTAAACTCCTTTCCTCCCTCTCTACTCACCACCCGGCACTGAGGAATTACTAGGCTCCTCTTAGGGGAATTACATTTAGGGGAAACATTGAGCAGTTTCTTCCTCCATTTCCCTCGTGAAACCTCTGCTCGCCCCTGCTGAGACTCCAGTGACTTTAAGCTAAGCTGCTCTGAGATGAATCACAGTTTCCACCCTACTAACCTCCACCAGGGCCGTGTGCAGTAGGCACGAAACAGAAGAAAACGGAGTGAAACGTGGAGGTACTGTCTGAACTAGTCCATGAAGAGATTGCTGTGCTCAACATCTTGCAACAGTTTGCAATAATGAACACAAACCATATTGTGCAGTACAGTGGGTGGAGAGGAAGAGCATTGTACAGTATAGGGAGCTAGTTGGTTAACACTGAGCTGGAATTAGGAGCCCTTACTGTACGTCTGAATGAGTAATGACATGACATAGACCTGACATGACAAATCTAAATCCTTTCACAGTGGCTGCAAACAGAGCATCGTACAGTAAGCTAGTTGGTTAACACTGTGCAGGAACTCTTATGTCTCTGAATGAGTAATGACATGACATCATAAACCTGACATCACAAGTCTGAACCCCATTCATGGCTTTCGCACTGAGTGACATGACAAATGTAAACACATTCACATCAGTCAATGCTTGATGACCATCACATAAGCGATAGTATAGTCAAGCCCACTCTTAACACATCACGACAATGGAGTCATATATGATGCATATTGTATGGGTTATATATGATGCATATTGTATGGGTTATATATGATGCATATTGTATGGGTTATATATGATGCATATTGTATGGGTTATATATGATGCATATTGTATGGGTTATATATGATGCATATTGTATGGGTTATATATGATGCATATTGTATGGGCTATATATGATGCATATTGTATGGGCTATATATGATGCATATTGTATGGGTTATATATGATGCATATTGTATGGGTTATATGATGCCTAGGTAAGAGGAAGCTGCAGTAGTTCTGGGTTGTAAAGGTCATTGAAGCTATGCTCTAACAGACCTACTATTTCAGCTTTATGACCCAAATGCCAGAAGCTTTTTTTTTTTACAGATGAAGACGATATTGGGCTTTATTATTTTATTGTAATTACCCATCTAACAAGCTTCTGAGAAATCTATGTTTGGGAGATATCTGATTTAAATATCTACTGCGGTCCAGTCAGTATGTTGATGTATTATGTTGGAAATTCATGATTTTCATTGAGTATGACTTCAAGCCACAGTAAATTATAGGTTTTCAATAAGAAGCTGAACATAGAGTGATTTGCATTATGAGTGTTGATGCAGAGAATAGCTGTAGGGAGACTGTATATCCAACATAATTCTCGATCAAGGTTGTAACAATGATTTTAAAGGTCCCATGCAGTCAAAAAATGTGATTTCCAAGTGTTTTGTATATTTCCACACTAATGTTGGAATAATACTGTGTAATTGTGAAAATTATGATAATGCTCTTGTAGTGTAAGAGCTGTTTGGAAAGAAAAGTGGCTGATATTTCAGCCTGTTTTGGTGGGATGGAGTTTTGGCCTGCCTGGTGATATCCCCAGGCGATAAATGAGTTAATAGACCAATAAGAAACAGTTCCAAACCTCTCTGCCAATAACAGTTTTCAGTTCTCCCCACACAGACCACTCCCAGACAATCCTAGCAAAAATAATTGATTGAGAAATGCACTTTGTGAAGAAGCTTTTTTTTTGACTATTAATCTATACCACTACAACCACTGAGATGGCCCAGCCAAATCTATAACCCATCGCTTCTTCTCCCTATTTCCCATTGAAACAGAAATATTGGAGTTGGCCAAACTTGAGGGGGAATCAATCACACGACACAATGATGTCTGAATTCATTTATTTCTCCAGTTTTCTAACTCCTCCACGACGTTACTTAACATGATGGATGGTTCTTCCTTCTGTCATCCACTCAGGCCGCGGTTTATATTATATCCGAGAGGAGTAGATTTGGGGAAATATTGCCACCCTTTCCACTTCTGGATCTGTGAGTTTATGATATTATTCTAACCTGACCGCTGACAGCCTTCATCATCATCATCATTATTATTATTATTATTATTATTATCACCATTATCATTTGTATCGTCATCATTATCATTGCTTTGGTGATCATAATTGTCGTCATTGTCTTAATGGTCGTGGTTTCGCCGCGTTGCAATGCAAATTATTACAGACAATAGACAGTTGAGGCCATAATACGCACCACACAAAATAAAATAAAACCGATTTGAATCTCTTAGAATTACTGTATGATTTGAAAACGATTATTTGGTCCATTATAGCTGAGTACTCTGCATTATTGTGCCTAGTGTTTCAGTGTTATGGTAGTTTCCTTATTTATGGCCTCAGGTTGGTATATGATGAAAGCAGCATTCTACCAATGTCACTTCCCTCCTATCCCCTGTCTCCTCCACCCACCCTCTGACTATCCATGTCTGGGTCTAAATTGATTCACTGCCACCTCGATTGGAGATTCAGGTCTCCAGACTCCCTTTCTCCCTGGTGTGGTGACCGACTGTCCCGCTCCCCTGTCCTTGATTTGTCAGTCTCTTTGGCGTGACATGGAAGACCTGACACAGTCGGGTTAGAGGCAGGGCGCTCTGCTCTTCAACACGTTCTCATGTCCGCCTCTCAAGAGCACGTCACACACTGAGACACACAGAAGTGACTATCAAGCCTTCAGCTAGAGTTCAGTAGACTTGTATTTGGAGGCTCACCTCACCATTAGAACCAGCACATTTGTGCAACTTAAAGGGTGGTTATTGTAAAATCAATATAATTATTGCAATTACACTTGTTATGGTCAAACTCACCCAAATGTTCTAACTAAAAGTACATAGACAAAACAGAAAACATGCTGACTCGTTACCGGCAGTTTTCAACAAACCTGTTTTTGTTTGCATGTTCCTCATACTGTTCTAAACCGTTAATGATCCATTTAACGAGTTTCATAGCAATCCCACGATTCTTTAGCAAAAGCCGGTAAGTGCGTGCCTGTTTTATGCTTTACGCTAAAATAAACAGTGGAGTGACTGAGCCGGAGTGACGTTGAACAGCCTGCTGTTAGAGCCGGCAATGGGATGCCTTGCTTGTTATTCTGACACATACTTCATAATCAAGTCAATGCGCTGATGTCTACATATCCCAAGCACATTTCCATTCTCGAATCCTTCTCCAACTTCATTCTACAGCACGGCATGACAAACGAACGTCTCTGAATTGCAACCATTCGCCATATCATTAGCATGGGCATGGTTTGATAGGAGTTAGGATCGATTGCATGGAAAGAGAGACATTATCATTCAGATAATTACCCCTTGTTCTGCTGCTGGAGGGGTTTTTGAAGATGTAATAAGTATTTATTGTCAAATCCACATTGCATTGTCGCCCCTCCATAATTGATGATAATGAGATCACAGCGAGACCCTTCATTAAAAGTCAACATGACATTTTCTCTCTCTGCTCTTCTAATGCCGTTTTCACCATCTAATCTCCTTCTCCCCGTGGAAGCAAAACCTTATGAAACATCACCAGGTCCAACAAAGTCTCGCTATCTTTTTGAGTCCGTTATTTCCGATCTCGGTACAGCCTAAAAGTGATCAGTCTACAGTTGTTAAAGGGATCGTTCATGTTGGTATTGTTTGAGTAGAGTGCACAGTTTTGAACATGAAACGTTATTAATAAACAAATTAGGCACATTTGGACAGTCTTGATACAACATTTTGAACAGAAATACAATGGTTCATTGGATCAGTCTAAAACTTTGCACATACACTCCTGCCATCTAGTGGTCAAAATCTAAATTGCACCTGGATTGGAATAATACATTATGGCCTTTCTCTTGCATTTCAAAGATGATGGTACAAAAAAATACAAAAGAACGTTTTTTTGTTTGTTTTTTTGTATTATCTTTTACCAGATCTATTGTGTTATATTCTCCTACATTCCTTTCACATTTACACAAACTTCAGTGTTTCCATTCAAATGCTACCAGGAATATGCATATCCCTGCTTCAGGGCCAGAGTTACCGGCAGTTAGATTTGGGTATGATGTTTTAGGCGAAAATTGAACAGAACTTCTT
Source organism: Oncorhynchus masou masou (assembly GCF_036934945.1). Taxonomy (NCBI): domain Eukaryota; kingdom Metazoa; phylum Chordata; class Actinopteri; order Salmoniformes; family Salmonidae; genus Oncorhynchus; species Oncorhynchus masou. The sequence goes on from NC_088216.1 coordinate 29,110,190, forward strand.
ACGGTTCCGCCCCTTAAGTATCCCTGGCACTGTTTCCAAATGCTCAAAATTATAATATTGGTACCATGACTCCCATTCAAGTTACAGTTCATATGTAAGCATTTTTCACGTATCATGTTCAAATCATCTATAAGTGACTTTGAGCTTCACAACCAATTTGAGATACTTTCGGAGGGTTTGGATATGTTGTACAAAACATGCTAATAAGGCTACCAGGACTTGGATGGGATTTGTGCCACAAATGCTAGAACGTTAGCATTTGGAAACAGTGCCAGGAAAATAAACCCAAAGCATGGCTTGCTGTCATACCTTGTCCATTAACTGCTTACAGGGTAAGGAAATCAATGTGCTATTTTGTAATTTGGTTGAACTATCCCTTGAGCTGTACTTCTTGTTCTGATCCAAGTGCAGTTGTGCAAATCCACCACTTTGTCCACATTGCTCCTGATCCAGGAACTGTATAGTGATTCACAGCCATTGACAGTTTCACTGATCCAAGTACAGCTATTGCATGCTCAGCTCATACCATCTCATAGAACCGTGAAACCCTGATTAATAAGGTCCTGCTATTAGCTTTTAATCATCACTCAATACAGTCCCCCTGTATTTACAAGTCTACAAAATTGCAGTTGCATTAAGGCTTGTCTGTTCTTTAGGCCCCTAATGAGACTGTTGCTCTAAAATGGCGGTGGTGATGGATGAGTGGTGAGGCCCTACAGTAAGTGCTCCTTTCGGCCTGTAGGAGAACAGTGGATCTAGTTTCACCGGCAGATAGCCCCTCTAATAAGGCCACCAGGCCTGTATCCATGGAGATGCAGCCGTAACCTCTTCAGCCTTCTGCCCTTTGACCTTTCTCTTTCAACCACTAGCGAGGAAAGTCTCATAAAGAAACGATCACTTCAGGGCAGGTTATAGGTTGGATCATGTGCTTTTTTGCCATCTTAGCTGAACAGCAATGTTCCCTTGTTCAGAATGACCCAATTTCTTCTGGAGCAGCAGGTTTCACACACTTCTCAGAGCAGTTTGGGAGCACCGAAATAGAATAGACATCCACTGAACTGCTGCGAGACTTTAGTCTAATGTGTCTCATTATTATGGACGTGTTTAATCCCACAGAGACCATAGTTCACATCTTCCTCTGCATTTATTAGAGATTACAGACCACTGTATATCTCTCTGACTGCTGGGGCCTGACAGTGCACTGTCTTCCTTCTCGGCCTCACAGCAAGTTGTGCCACGCAAATGAAAATTGTCTACCTCCTGTATATCATTACGTGACGTGATTCAGGAAACAAATAATTGTGAGTAAGGGATAGAATTTGAGCGGTCATTTTTATTGCGTGTTGGTTTGTTGCGACCACACTCACTGTTTACTCGCTGATAGCACTCTGTGGCATCATGTGGCAGTTCGTAATGATCTGGATACTTCAGACCATGTGCCGGCTATACTGCAGATTTATGGCAGTTATTGATCATTTGGATCTACGGCGTGACTGCTTTCATGTGGGTGGCTGTGGTCATATAAGTTATGGGTTATGGTCTCGCGGGTGTATTGACAAGCCAGTATCTCAGGGATGGGAGGTGGTGAGATGGGACATGGTTGTTGATATTGATTTGGCCACCATTAATGTTAACATGAGACATTGGCCTTGATGCGTACTCTGTTTCAGCCAGATCAGACTCCCTGAATAAATGTAGGCCCGGCTCCGCTAGGCTGGTTCTGTTGATCAGTAGGCCTATATGTTGGTTTGAAAGCTAAAAGAAGCCTAGCTTTGAGTGGGCACGTTGCACCATTCTACTTAGAAGTTTGTGAAAATTGCTACTACAGAAATTGTGATAATGGTGTAAAAACCTCTTTAGTACGTTGTTACCCACCCTCTCACCATTTGCTACTATAACGTAACCTACACGTTGCTATTGAGTAATTGGGTCATGAAAAGGTCAAAGGGGTAACAATTACTAGTGGTAGCTGTTAACTGCGGTGCATAAATGCTATTGATCTACAGTGGCAACATTTAGCATAGAGCGAACTGCATTTAGCATAGAGCGAACAACATTTAGCATAGAGCGAACAACATTTAGCATAGAGCGAACAACATTTACCATAGAGCGAACAACAGAGCGAACAACATTTAGCATAGAGCGAACAACAGAGCGAACAACATTTAGCATAGAGCGAACAACATTTAGCATAGAGCGAACAACATTTAGCATAGAGCGAACAACATTTATTTTTATTTTCCCATGAAATATGGGACCAACACTGTACATGTTGCGTTTATATTTTTGTTCAGTATACTATAGTTCGGAGAGAGAGAAAGAGACGGAGACAAAAGGTATAGCTACAATTCTGAGAGATCTATAGGCACAGCAATCTGTAGCCAAGCTAAAAGACAGAGCCATCAGAGACTATCTATTATTCAAGCAGCCAATACACTCAGCTCCACCACCACTATTATCCCCCAGTGTCTGAGCTCAGCTCGGTTTCCAATGTGGTGCTAGTGTAGCCAAACACTGGGTGTACTCAATGAGGCTGTGAGAATGCGGAGCTCTGTGCCGTGCCGTTGTGTGTGTTTGTGTGTGCCCGTAAGGCCTGCGAAGACAGTAAGGAGGTAGTGGTACAGTACAGTACTTTGGCTGCCATAGGCTGTACAAGCCATCTGGAGAGATGATTAGCCAGACATTGTTTTTCCCCCGCTCTGCTCTTAGTGATGTCTGTTGTATGTCTTGCAAGACTTCAGGCTAATTTAGATCTGCTAAAGCTATGATACTGTACAACAAATCAAGTTGACTCACTCTTCTTCTCTGTCTCTCTGTCTCTCTGTCTCTCTGTCTCTCTCTCTCTCTGCAGTTTGCTGTTTCGTGGTCCACAAGAGGTGCCATGAGTTTGTCACGTTCTCTTGCCCCGGTGCGGATAAGGGTCCCGACACAGACGTAAGTAGCCGTACCCCACCCTCTACCCCTCATGTTCTCACCGCCTCTCCACTCTTAGGGTCCCTAAGCTTCTGTCAATGTACCCCTCCCAAAATGCACCCCTAGCGAAAGGGGGCACCGCCAAGGCAAATCTCTTCCAAGCCTGCGTCCCAAACGACACCCTATTACCATATAATGTATAAATATGTTGGTGTAGGGTGCCTTTTGGGACACAGGCTAAGTATATGGCTACTCTCAAAGTGACAGCCTTGCAGGACGGACCGAATGTCCTTGTCTCGTTGACCGGGGCTGAGCATTAAGGAAGAAGAATGAGTCTGCTCCTTGTCTGACAGGAGATCATTGTGTGTGGAGGCCCAGAGCTGTAGTATCATACATCACCTTGCTCTGTGTATTGGGAGCCCAGTCGGGCTAGTTTTCTTGGCTTGAAGTTGTAGGAATTGAATTTTGGCAGAGTTCTTTGGTTTGGTATCATAAAGAAGTTGGCTCTGTACTCTACTTTCAAACACCTGACAATAACTTTCCATTTAAAACGGTGCGTTTTGAAATGGAAAACAAAATGACCACCTGGACTCTTCTCAATTTGATGCCTAGTGAACGCAACCGGTCACTTCAAGTTCAGTGACTGTGGACACGTCTGCTTTAATCTCTCACTCTGGCAGGAAGTCGGATAATGAACAGGGCTCTCTGGATGAATCATACCAGCTGATGGCCAGCTTACCTCGTTTCACCTCAATATACCTCATTTTATTTTCTGAGGGGTCACTTTGTCCCAGTCATTATATCACTCGAGGACATTTCCAGGTCCACTCCGAAGTGTACACTCGTTTACTCCCTGTTAGGAGCCGGGACATGGGGAGATCCCCCATGATTTAAGACTTTTGACTGGCCCCAGTAGTCTAACTAAATGACAACCCACACCAGTGTCATACTTGGTACTCTTGACATCACATGAATAGATATTACATTAACCTTCAGCATCTGTGTTGAATTATTTAGTGCATAAATCTCTCCTGAATAAATCTTACTTGGATCACCACTTAGATGCCAAAGCAGTGGATGAAGAGTGACTCCTAGTACTTTCCTCTGTGGGAGTGTGGCCTCCTAGCACGTTAGGTGTGAAGGTACACTAGCCTGGCCTAGCAGCACAACTCTGACTGGTTGCATCCCAAAACACATCCTATTCCCTATAGAGTGCAGTAGTTTTGACCAGAGCCCTGGTCCAAAATAGTGCACGATATAGGCAATGCGGTGCCATTTGGGACTCAACTTCTTTCTCCCTCTCATGGCGTTCTCCGGGTGGCCCCCGTAACTGGAGATGTGTCATTCAAGCTCCTCAGCCGTCCGCTGCCTTCAGTAGCACGCCCCGCGGCTGACACCCAAGCTCTAAAGAAAGTAGTGCTTGCACATGTGTCAAAGTCATTACACCGAGGGCTCTGTGTCTGGGTTTTCGCTCCCCCCTTGTACTTGATTGCTGACCACACCGGTTGAGTGGCGTGCACGAGCTTTGCTAAATAAATGTACACATGCACGTTATTCAATCATTGCACCCAAGCTACTCGCGCGCGCCAACGAGCGTCTGCGTTGCCAGGCGCAAAAATAGAAGTTGATTCTATTTGTGACACAGAACGTGCAGCACGTCCCGCATCTCCCATCTCCTCATTGGTTTTTAGAAGCATATACCCACATGCATATACCCACATGCAAAAGCATAGAAGTTGATTCTATTTGTGACATATACAGATGCCATCTCCTCATTGTTTTTAGAAGCATATACCCACATGCCATCGTCCCCACATGCATCTCCCATCTCCTCATTGGTTTTTAGAAGCATATACCCACATGCCATCTCCTCATTGGTTTTTAGAAGCATATACCCACATGCCATCTCCTCATTGGTTTTTAGAAGCATATACCCACATGCCATCTCCTCATTAGTTTTTAGAAGCATATACCCACATGCCATCTCCTCATTGATTTTTAGAAGCATATACCCACATGCCATCTCCTCATTGATTTTTAGAAGCATATACCCACATGCCATCTCCTCATTTATTTTTAGGAACATATGCCCACGTGGGTGATTGAAAGATGAACCGAGGTTGGTTATGGTAATGCACCTTTTTATGAAAGTTAGTTGCCAATTGCCATATAAAGTCCAAAGAAGAAAAAGAGGCCTGGAAGGAGGAGCGATGACTAGAAACAAATCGGGTTGACCGTTTTATGTGTGGATTAATTGTTGGAGTAGAGGACCTTGTGCATTTCAGGTAAAATAACAACCTAATGTTTATATCCCAGGACAAATTAGCTAGCAACAGCAAGCTAGCTATCTAAATTGTCAAAAATGTTTCATGCTTTTCGACCTGGCCCCAAATTAATATAATTGGTACAGAGTTTGTTTTGATATTTCAACCTGCGCGTCATGATCGCGTTTGGACAAAATTATTTTGCGCACGATGGCGCGCGTCAGGTTTGGGCATGGCGTAACACAGCTGATTCAGATGATCAAAGCTTGATGATCAGTTAATTATTTGAATCAGCTGTGGCGTGCTAGGGTGAAAAACAAAACATGCACCCCTTTTGGATCCCAAGGACCGAGCTCGGGAGACCCTGCGCCAGGTCGTCCATGGAATGAGTTTGACACCTTTGTGCTAAGGGATTGTATTTGCTAGTTGGGCTTAGAGGGGTTATGATAAGGGCAGCAGGTAACTCCCCATTTTGTCAGCATTCCAGATATATGTTCATGTCAATTATAGTAATCTAACTTTATGGACTTATTAGGGCAGAAGTTGTCATTAGTCACAGATTTAGGACCAGCTTACCAACCAGCTTACCGACCCCCATAGTGACTTCAGATCTAGGGCATCCTATCAGATATGTTATTAGCAAATCAGTCATCTGTGGCCACATTTCTCAGCATTACAGTAACAGATGGTTGAGTTACATAATGTAAGAAAAGCACTGTTCCTGCTGAAAAGTGTCTCTGGTTCATGGGCTTCCAGGATGCATTCAAACAAAAAGTGTGCATTGTTTTTTTGTCTGCTAATGTAGCCCTAATGAGCGCCGCAAGCCAACGTTAGCCTCGCGAAATGCCCACATCTTAATAATTTAGCCCATTCCACATGGGATACGCATCCCAAATGGCACCCCATTGCCTATATAGTGCACTACTTTTGAACAGGGCCCATATAGTGCACTATATAGGGAATAGGGTGCCATTTGGCATGCAGAGAGGTTGTACAATGTGAATTGCTTAGCCGGGGTAGATTCTCTGCACATGTTAGCGCTATGTGCAGTTTTCCCTAGCAACCGAATTGCTAGGTGGGCAGAATCCAAAATAAAGGGTGAATACAAGGAGCATAAACCATGGTTCTCTCCCAAATGGGACCCTATTGCCTATATTGTGCACTACTTTCCATAGGGCTCTGGTCAGAAGTAGTGCACTAAATAAGGAATAGGGTGCCATTTGGGACCCTAGCCCTGACTATGTCTAACTTAGAGCACTTCAACAATATGGAAAAGCAAACATACTGAAGAATAGGTTCCTATTATGGCAAAGTGTACTGTAAAGGACTAATGAAAACTGTTGCGCTCGCATCAACCAATCTCCAAATACCACCCTTTCCACTTGAGCAAAAGGGCTATGTTTTCCCGGAGGCACGTTGAGGGTTAATTAGCTAGATTAGTGTAGTTAACTGCTTCATTTGACCACTCTGTTCTTTGTTGCCCACAGATTCTTGGCAAGTATGTGTAGTGTTTTGCAGAACAAGTTTGGTTAATAATTAGGGCTTTGAATTGCCAGGAACCTAACAATATGATATTACCATACTTATTTGGCGATATGATATGTATTGCGATTCAAGACCGTGATTTTTATTCGATGTTCCAAACATATTGCTCCCCATATGTCTGCTGCAGAGAGATGAGAGAGAGCCATGAATAAAATAGATTTGATCAGTCATGGAAATGCAATTCGGTCCCTAATTGATAACAAAGTATGAAGGGAAAATACTGGAGTTTTGGTTCAGGTACAGGCAACTAGCACAAAAATAAAGCGATACGCTATATCGTCAGAAATAATATCCCGATATGTAACTATCAATTTTTTCCCCATCACTATTAATAATGCATGGACTTCCTGGTCCCCCTACAGGGCCATGGAGATGAAACACAGATGTCTGCATTCCTAATGACACCCTATTCCTTACATAGTGTACTACTCGGGGTAATGCATAGGCTTTGTTTACTCAGGCAGACCAATTCTGATCTTTTCTTTTCACTAATTGGTATTTTTGACCAATCAGATGTGAACATATCAGATGTGATTGGTCGAATGAGCAATTAGCGGGGGGAAGAAAATCTTAATTGGGATGCCTGTGTGAACGCAGCCATCGGGTCTTGGTCTCAAAACAGTGCACTATATAGGGAATAGGTTGTCATTGGGGATGCTGCCTGAGAGAGCCAGTGGCTGAGTCATGAAGGACCCATCCTTCCTACCTCCCCAGTATATGAACGGTAAATGCCTGACGGTAAATGTAGCCTGCTATCCGCCCATGTCTCTATGATGTAATCATGCCCGTCTCTGGCATACTCCAACCCCGCTCTCCTCCTTTTCACCCCTCGCCCCCAACGGAGTCGAATACCAGCGTGCGCTCTCAGAAGCACATGCCTCTGCGCTTGCATGCCAGACCACAGGAGGTTGGTGGCATCTTAATTGGGAAAGACGGGCTTGTGGTAATGGCTGGAGCGGAATTAGATGGAATGGTATCAAATACAACAAACACATGGTTTCCATGTGTTTGACGCCATTCCATGATGCCATTCCATGATGCCATTCCATGATGCCATTCCATGATGCCATTCCATCCTCCCCTCAGCAGCCTCCACTCTGTGTCAGACGTTCCAAGGAGATTGTGGCTCACACACCGAGCGCTGGAAATTCAAAACATTTTTGTGCTTAGCACACACTCTCTCGTTCTTTTAGTGTTGACATGTACAGTGGAGTGGAGGGTGCTGTCCCTGTTCCTTTAGCCAAATGAAAACCCATGATCTCTCTTTCCTCTCTTTCCCGCGCTGACTTTCTCTCTTGTCTTTCTCCTCTCCCTCTTTCTCTCCTCCCTTTCTCTCTTCTTTCTCCGCTCTCTCTTTCTCTCCCTCTCACACACACACACACACACACACACACACACACACACACACACACACACACACACACACACACACTGTCTCCCCCTTCTCTCTTTCTCTCATTTATGTATTTCTCTCTCTCAGCACAGTCATTGGCGCCTGCGCTGCTCCACTGGAGCTTCCGATAACCGTCACATAGAATTACATTCATGAACGAGACCCAGGCTAACTGGACTACAGAAGCCCCTTTAATTCAGTGTGGCTGAGGAAGATTGTGGGGGGGGTCAACAAGCTTAATACATGTTGTTAATGAGGTTGCTTTAATGAGCCTCTTGTTTGAATCATTTTTTAATAATATCTGCTTCCCAAATGGCACCCTGTTCCCTGTATAGTGCACTGCTTTTGACCAGGGGCTCTGTTCAAAAGTAGTGCACTATTTAGGAAATAGGTTGCCCTTTTGGACACCACCAATGCCTCAATGCACAGGATGCGGGGCTGAATGCCTCTTTTGTCCCTCCCACACAAATGAACGGTGTCAGATCATTGAGTCTGTATGGCTAATGAGGTTCCTCATACCACACAGAGCTAATTATTATGATCCACTGTCATATGCAGGCTACTTGATCAAACAGCACTATAAATGAAAGTGAGACATTGAATGAACATGAGATATTACTCATTACTACCATCTACTGATGTGGTGGGAATATAACCTCATATCAGTCATCATGGTTGTTATATACATGTATATATGGAGTGATCTGGTTATCACTTCCTGTATGTACATTGTTGTTAATATATTACTTGTGAATACTTTCAAAACAATGTTATTGAGCTAATGCTTATTTTCTCACTCGGAGCCGGTCCCGACCTCCCTGGGGCCCTAAGCAGAATTCTGCTAAGGGGCCCTCCTGCCTGAGCCATGTAAACCATTTGCCATTGCCACACAGTCACGCCTGACACCCCAGTGCTCGCACTCCAGTCCTCCCTCCTTTAAAACAGTTTGCTCCATCTGTCAGTCTAAGAATAAGTAGACTTGTATAAAACAGACTGAGGTATAAACAAACAATATTTATTGAATCAAATATTGTCTGTAGTATCTTAAGTGAATATTAACATGAACATAAATAAGAAATTGTATAAAATGATAAAATATAGCACTGAGCTTTGGCTCAGCAATTATTCCAGTCCCCACAATATTAAACAATTAGCTTCGTCTATACAATGTAAACGTGATCCTATCGGCTATGGCTGCAGCTATATGTCTCCAAATAGTAGAATAAAACCAACACAGCTGTGTGATTAACTTTGGTTCCCTCTACAGCCTGGGCATGTTCAGCATCAGCATCAGCACCAGTCTATCTGGACTGTCTGGAAGAAATTGAGTGGACTGTCTGGAAGAAATTGAGAAAGTATGATTAGTTAATTAAGCAGTCATTTACACAAATGCACTTCTGCTGTGCAATCTTAAAAGTTCCTAAGTGTGTAGACATTTGAATGTTTTGATGGTAAGATTTTAATTCAGACATTCCTCCTCTGCACTTTCTCGAGGCAAAGTCATCAATGACATCGTCGTAGGACATGTGTTTCCCCACGTCGTGATTTACGCTCATGATGGCCAGACCACTCAGACGTTCCTGTGACACGCAAGACCTTCGGCTAGCTTTTGATGAGCTTTCATTTTTGAAAAGCTTCTCTCTTATGATGCTACTGGGAGGGTGACTGCAATTCTTAGGGCCGTCCAAAGGTTAGGATAGAGTTCCTCCAGGTTGTTCTCACAGAGAAAGGAAAGCAGCTCAAAGGCAGTCGTCTTATCTGATGGCAGATCTGGTCCATTGTGAATCTCGTGTCCCAGATCCATTCCACTGAGGTCACCGTCGTCTCTGAAGGTTTAGAGTGTTTTCAACTTCCATGCGGTGAGCCTTTACAGGTTCACTGGACATCTGAGAGGCAGTGCTGAAGGTCAGCAGCACTCCATATTTGGTTTTCACTTGGTTGAGTGTTTCAAATATCTCACCCGTGGATGTTCCAACAGAGTCGACCACAATGTTGAAGTCGTTGACTTCAAGGTTCTTCAAGTGCATCAGTCACTGGTTCATCAGCTGAAATGCCTCTTGCTGATTCTCAGTCCCTTCTCTTTCAAAACAGCCTCCACATTCCTTTATTCACACATGGTTTTGGCTGTTGTCTGGGCCTCAGAGAATCCAGTTTCCCGGTATGTATGGTACTGAGGGAGCCCTTTTCATTTGAGATTAAATTCACTGTGATATACAACTGCATTGAGGCGGATTGGAGGAGCTTGTTCACCTTGTTTGTCATTGTTGGTATCTCACACCATACGACACATCTAATCAAGAAGTGGTAGGACCCAACTATATCTGCGAGTTTAGCAGCATCTGCAATGACAAGGTCTAGAGTAAGTGCTATGACAAGGTTTAGTGTATGTGCTCCACATGGGACGAACACGGCTCTGGGATTTTTACTGAGCAGTCTGGCTTGTATTCCTTGGTGCTTGCCCTTCATGTTGGCCCCATTGTCATAAGCTTGCCCTCTGCAATCTTCAAATGGAATCTTCAGCCCGTTCAGCTTATCTAAGATGACAGTGGACAGATTCAAGCCTGTTGTAACCTCAACATTCACAAAGCCGTGGAAGTGCTCCTTGATCTCTGGCTTTCCCTTTAAAGCGACGCTTCTCAGAATAATGGTCATTTGCTCCTGGTGACTAATGTCAGGTGTACAGTCCAAGATTATGGAGAAGTACTTTGAGTCTCTTACTTGAGTCACTTGCTTCAAGAGTGTTGTCACTCACAACCTGTATCAGCTCATTCTGTGTGCGCTTCCCAGGGTCATGAGAATGTGTCTCTCCATCTTTAATTTTACTGAGATGATTTTCCATAACGGGGTCAAATTTTGCCAGTCGTTCAACCTCTTTTAGGGACTTTCCATTATCTGGTTGGAAGAGTTTGTCTGATGAACCCCTGAATGCTAGGTTTCTTTTAGCCAGAGACTGGGTGATACTTATTAAATGTGTAAGGACATCCCGCCATCTTTCTTTCAGCCTCCCAAATGGCCATTTGTGTCTGGTCAAGCGTCTGTCCCCGACTTAGGTGCAGGTCAAGTTCTCTCCACTTAATCATATTGTCTGTGTGTTCAGGACGACCCTCGTGGTGTTTCAGAATGGCTTTGATATTTGACCAGTCATTCAGGCCTCCCTTTATTGTTTTGTAGTCTTTTATAGGAAAGAGCTTGCAGCAAAAACGATACACAGCGTTGTTTTTGAGTACGAAAGCCAGCTACTGGTAATCTTTCCCCCGTTTGACAGCTACAGGCCTTGTGTTTTTGGAAATCACTTGGTTTCAGAATTTCACACACTCAGAGAAATAAGTAGTACCGCTAGGTTTTACACACTGAAATGTAACAAATAACTACATGTTTAATAAAGAATTGTACAAATTATGCATTGTGGCATAAATATTTCTATACAGTAAAATGCGATATGTACGGTATGTAAAACATTTACATTTGACATTTTAGCCATTTAGTTAATGCATTCATCTTAAGATAACTAGGTGAGAACCACATATCACAGTCAAATATACAGGATATGAACATTCCATTCCATAAAAAAAATACTGTAGATAGCGTTTTGTAAAGGAAAAACTCACTTGAATGTACCCATAAGCAGATGTGAAACGTGTGGATATAGCTTTTTCAAAAATAAACTCTTCATATGTTGTTGAATGTGTGGCTCAGTTGGTAGAGCATGGTGCTTGCAACCCCAGGGTTGTGGGTTCGATTCCTGCCGGGGGCCAGTACAGAAAATGTATTCACTACTTACTGTAAATCGCTCTGGATAAGAGCATCTGCTAAATGACTAAGATGTCAAATGTAAACATTTCCATAGGCTTTTATATATTGTATATGGAAACAATCGTGGCTGTTTAGTCATACATTTTCCTTTACTTCGTGAGAGTGAAATATGAAGTCATAAAAACACTCCTCATTCCTACTCTAACAGTTTTATTGGAACAAGAATGAATCGTGCAAAGCCTGTAGCAGAAGTATGAAATGAGTCTTCTATATTGTGATGTACTGTATATATGCGTATTATTTGCATTGAGCACAATGCGCCTTTCAACCAGCCAGAAGTTGTTCTTCAATCACTATTCCTAGAGACCCACAAGGCGTTTGAGCAGGGAAGGCTTTTATTCCAGCACAGCACTAACACATTCCGTCACCTAATCACCTGGCTAGCACAAAAACCTGCACACCCCATGGTTCTCTAGGACTGAAGAACTGTGGGTTCCAAGGACTGACCAGTCAGATGAGAATAGAATAAGAGAATAAAATGAGAAGAGAAAATAAAAATGTATATTTTGTTGGTAGAGCATGGTGCTTGCAATGCCAGCATAGAGGGTTCGATACCCGGCACCAGCTATACATTAAACAAAAATGCATGCATGACTGTAAGTCTGCTAAATAGTAAATTAGTGGTTAGGTCATTGGGCCAGTAACCGGAAGGTTGCTGGATCGAATTGCCGAGCTGACAAGGTAAAAATCTGTTGTTCTGCCCTTGAGCAAGGCAGTTAAACCACTGCTCCCCGGGCGCCTAAGACGTGGATGTGGATTAAGGCAGCCCCCTGCACCTCTCGGAGTTAAATGCGGAAGACACATTTCAGTTGAATACATTCAGTTGGACAGCCGACTAGGTATCCCCCTTTCCCTTATTATTATTATTATTATTATTATTATTATTAGTATTATAAGACGAGGTGTATGGTGAAGAGAATAGGGTGTGTGGGGTTCCCATGGCTCCTTTAAGTCAGAGGACAAGAGGTATAAACAACAGTGTTTTTTCAGTCTTGTAAATGTTTATTATGCACTTTGGTCCTGCATTCAAGTGTGCCTCAAAATTTCCAATTTCCATAACGGGGTCAAATCTCTCCAACTATTTGCAAGGGCTAAACAGGGTTCATTGCAAATAATGAAACGCAACCAGACCTAGTGAACATGTCGTCGACTTAAATATTTAGAATGTTTTTGCTTTACTGGCAGCACATGTTTCAGTATCGTACGATCCTCTCAAGCTCTGTCAGGTTGGATGGGGAGCGTTGCCGCACAGCTATTTTCAGGTCTCTCCAGAGATGTTCGATCAGGTTCAAGTCTGGGCTCTGGCTGGTCCGCTCAAGGACATTCAGAGTCTTGTCCCAAAGCCACTCCTGAATTGTCTTGGCTGTGTGCTCAGAGTCGTTGTCCTGTTGTAAGGTGAACCTTCGCCCCAGTCTGAGGTCCTGAGTGCTCTGGGGCAGATTTTCATCAAGGATCTCTCTCTACTTCGCTCCGTTCATCTTTCCCTCGATCCTGACTAATCTCCCAGTCCCGGCCACTGAAAAACACCCCCACAGCATGATGCTGCCACCACCATGCTTCACTGTAGGGGCGGTGCCAGGTTTCCTCCAGATATTGATGCTTGGCATTCAGGCCAAAGAGTTAAATCTGGTTTCATCAGACCAGAGAATCTTGTTTCTCATGGTCGTAGAGTCCTTTAGTTGCATTTTGGCGAACTCCTTGCGAGCTGTCGTGCCTTTTTACTAAGGGGTGTTTTCTGTCTGGCCACTCTACCATAAAGGCCTGATTGGTGGAGTGCTGCAGAGATAGTTGTCCTTCTGGAAGGTTCTCCCATCTCCACAGATGCGCTCTGTCAGAGTGATCATCGGGTTCATAGTCACCTTCCTGACCAAGGCCCTTCTCCCCCGATTGCGCAGTTTGGAACCACCAAGCTCTAGGAAGAGTCTTGGTGGTTCCAAACTTCTTCCCTTTAAGAATGATGGAGGCCACTGTTTTTGGGGACCTTCAATGCTGCAGAAATGTTTTTGTACACTTCCCCAGATCTGTGCCTCTACGTAATCCTGTCTCGGAGCTATATGGACAATTCCTTCGACCTCATGACTTGGTTTTTGCTCTGATATGCACTGTCAATTGTGGGACCTTACACGCCAGGCTATATGTCTTTCCAAATCATGTCCAATCAATTGAATTTACCACAGGTGGACTCTTATCAAGTTGTAAAAACATCTCAAGGATGATAAATGGAAACATGGAAACAATTTTGAGTCTCATTGCAAAGGGTCTGAATACTTATGTAAATAAGGTATTTGTTTTTTTATTTCGAAAAAATGTGCAAAAAAATCTACATCTGTACTCGCTTTCATTATGCGGTATTGTGTGGAAATTGATGAGTATAATTTTTTTAATCCATTTTAGAATAAACCTGTGACATAACAAAATGTGGAAAAAGTCAAGGGGTCTGAATACTTTCTGAAGGCACTGTATTTGTGTATAATCCCTTCCCTGTCTGTCAATAGATCAAATCAAAGGTTGCTTGAGAACTTGTCTCTATGACTGGAGTCATTTGCTCCCGACATGCACCTATACAAAGAGAACCACTGCACAAAATGGTGTTCCCTTAAAGTACATAGCTGGGTGCATCTCAACAGCCTTACTTGACTTCCTCACCTCATTTCCTTCATCTGCACTGATGTGGAACATTTGTTGTTCTGGTGAAAATATACCAGATGGACATCACCTATTCGCTGGGCTCAGATGGAGAGGAAGCCACTCTAGACTAGTGAGATGTGTCCTCCTCCCAGTCCTGAGTCATGTTGCTGTGATGTCATCTCGCTCCAGACGGTTGCATTTCTGCCTCACTGCTGAGTGTTGCTCTGGTCCCCGCTGCCCAAGCCTGAATCTAATTGGGTGTATCCATGCTACATTGAGTTGATTAAAGTCATTGTGCATGTCTGGCACACACTCTCTCAAACCCACTCTCTCACACACACTCTCACAAACACACAAGCTGAACACTGACATGCACAGAAGCACTCACACACACACAATTTCTCTCACAGTGAGGCTTGGGCGGATCTTGAGGATGTGGCTAATGTATGTGGGGTCTGGCTGGCCTGTACTGCCTGGTTACCCCCTTGGTGCATCAGAGCAGTAATGGAGCAGATTAGCTCTGGGACGAGACAGAAACACACTCACACACATTCACTTTAGCAAGCAAATATATATACACACACACACACACACACACAGCCAAAATGACCCTTTGAACTCTAATGCAGTATCACTCCTCTCTCTGTTTAGCAGTGAGCTAGAAGAGCATGGCGGCAGCACCAGAGCAGGACGTGGTGAAGGGAAGGTCTCCTAGGTTCTGTTTACCAACAGCTCCTCCAACTCCTAATGAGCACTAATGGACCTTGAGTCCGTCTCTCTAATGTCCTGTGACATGCCTGTCTGAGAGAACATTTGGGTCTGCGTCCCAAACAGCACCTTATTCCATAGTGCACTACTTTTGGTCAAAAATATAGGGAGTAGGGTGTCACGTGGGACACAGTCTTGGTTTCTGGAGCTTTGGTGAAGTCTGCGGATGCTAGGTTACACCGTAAAGCACTGAAGCACTTCCTGATGGAACACCCTCTGAGTGAAGGGGCTATGAATGGGTCTGCTGGCATGAAGCGTATCCCCCTTGTGTCCTGTCACCTCGGGCGTCTGGTTCCTGGAGGTGTCAACGGCACTGCAGACCTTTTTAAAGCAGGTAGTTTTTTTCTCCCCTGTGCTGGCTTGTGTCTTAGTTCCCACTGATCACACACACTTGTTTACGCATGCATGCACACACACACACACACACACACACACACACACACACACACACACACACACACACACACAGAGTGGGGCTCCGCTGGGACTTTTGACCCTACCCACACGTTCTTGGGCATCATAATTGAACATTGCTAGAAGAGCAGGCTTGTGCCTTGATCAGCTGTGGGTGATGCAGCACTCTTTTGTTTATCCCCATAATAGATGGTAAGCGCTCTGAGCTCGTCTCTCACTACCTCTTCACTTTACTGAAGGCCAGCCTTGGAGAAACAGGTAGGTGTAGAGGGAAAGAGAGAATAACTGAAAAAAGAGAAGGGTGGGGGTGGACGTTATGCAAGATATGACATCAAGCCCCCCCCTCCTTCCTTCCATCCTTAGGTTAGAGCCTCATCCTCAGCCTGGGGAAGTGTGTCGTCTGGACAGTGCCAGCGTCATGCCCATGCTGTGCCCACATGGCAGCAGTGAGCGATGCCCAGTGTTTTTTTTGTTTTGTTACCACGTGAACCGACTCTGCTCTGTCACCAGGGGGGTGGTCTCATTCATATCCCACCCTAGGGAGCTGTGTTGTCATAACCTCATTGTAGTCACACAGTCTGTCGCCTGATCAGACTCCATAAACCCCTCCGGTCCAGATCTAGCTGGCTGAGGTTCTTATTTAGGCCAGGGCTGAATAAAATAGTTCAACTAAAATAATTAACTTCAATGGATGAAAGTAAAAGTGTCATAAATAACTAACTTTTTGAATCAACGTAAAACACTCAAGTCCTCATAAGACACTGAAGTCCTCTTAAGTATTGGTATTTATTATGGATCCCCATTAGCTGCCACCAAGGCAGCGGCTACTCTTCCTGGGGTCCACACTGTACCAGGGACTTTTCTCACCTCAGAGCAGAAACCCTGGTGTTTAACCTCATCACCTGCACAATATGGTGTAGTACACCACCCATGGCAAAACACACTATTCAGAGAGTGCAGCAGTTCAGAAGCTGCATGAAGAAAGAGATGACAGGATGCATTGCGCTACGCAGGTCAGTGCTAGACGGCATCCGGACCTATGACCTTTTTCTCCCTGGTTTCCTAGCATCGTCTAGCTTTCAGTTCAACCTGTTTCTTTTCTCACACTCTCTCCCTCTCTCTCATTTCTCTCTCTCTTCTTACACAGACAATGCTCTCCTATACTTGTCTGTATCTGTGGGTTCAGCAGTGGGTGTCAGAGCTAGACCAGAGGATCTGAGACTCGTCTTTCTCGACAGTGTCTGGCAGGCTCTCAGGGCCAACTGGTTTCAACCAGAGCCATGTATTTAGAGAGTTGGGTCAAAGCAGTTTCTGCATTATGATGCATTTACGTGACACTTCAACATTCTATGGCAGCCATATTTGCTCCCCCATTAACATTACATGGGGAATATTTAATACAATGCTATGTGCAGTGTGGTCTGAAATTATTTACACCTTTTGATAAAGATGAGTAATAATGACTGTGTATAAAATAAATACTTATAATATTCAGGTAGTGAGAAAGTTACAAGGGTCAAAGATCATACCCCCAAGGCATTCTAAACTCTAAACTCACCATTATCAATAACAGGGAGAGGTTAGCATGCCTTGGGGGTATGATCTTTGACCCTTTGTAACTTTCTCATCATTATTCACGGTTCATTCAGGATTATCCGTATTCATGGTAGCAGTGTTTAGAAACATATGTTTTTCTAATTTACAATAAAAATACCTCCAAGGAGTCAGACAAAACGAGTTTCGTAATGGAAATGGGCAATTTTCGGGATACCATTATGATCAGAGTACTTTTGTAATTATCCGTGATCGGGAACAATTCATTTCCGGGTGTCAACACACACACATCTTTCTCATGTCAGGCAGTCAAGTAAGGCCTTGATCACACCTACAGCATCATTAAACTTTTGACTACTTTATTTCTTTGAATCGTTAGGGGTGTAAATAATTTTTACTTCTTGAGATTTATTTTATTACTGGTTAAACAAAATCTCTTTCTTGGAGCAATTGTATTACTATAAAATAACATGATTTCCCCTGCAGTATTTTAATCATTTATTTCCTCAGTCATTTAAAAAAATCAAGGTTGTCAACACTGTAACAATATTCAAAAAGTTGGCCTAACTGGGAATATATGGCTCTGTTTTTCCCTAACCCCACAGGTTACATCACTGTATCCTCGTAAGGGGGGACTGCAGCTTACGAGAATTCCTCTCACTGCTCTCCCCCTCCAACCCACTAGCTAGACCCCTCCAGCCCAAAATACCACTGTCTTCTCCAGTCCAGATGTTTTTTCCGCTGTGTGGCTGCTCGGCTGTTCTCCCAGAGCTCCACAGGTAATACTAATGGCTGTGTTCCAAATGGCACCCTGTTTCCTATATAGTGCACTAGTTTTGACCAGGGCACATAGGGCTCTGGCCAAAAGTCATGCACTCCATAGGGAATAGGGTGCCATTTGGTACTCAGATCATGACTAGCGGATGGAATGCTGGGATGGCTCTTGGCCCAGAATGAAAACACTGGAGAGATGCTGGTGCCCTCTTATAAAAGACGGTTAGATAAGATGACCGTAAAGGAAGTCAGACTGAAACTGCTACAAAATGCTACAAGGTGGCTGTGTTGACTGATGGTGAACCTTTGACGATAACCATCTTGACTTGCTAGTGGAGCAAAGGGCCCTGATGGTGATGATGATGATTGGTCTTTGTTTCCATGTAACTGATTGGGCCTAACCTGTGTGTATGTTTTAATGCCAATCTTTGTGGCACCTCAATCCATGTCAGTGTTTGGTAAAAGCCAATGCCTCAGATGTTTTGTTTTGCGTGCCTACACTTTAGAGCAGAATGAACGGGGGAAATGGGTGGGGTTTTGTGATTAATGATAAAATAATTGTAATGATCAGAGCTGCGGTGACACTGAAGCGATGCCTGTAAGCATGTGTGGTAGATAGACAGACAGGCCTGGGTTTTTGCTGCCCACTCTGACGGGTAATCAGCACTCCTCAACCAAAATCAACGCTCTTCAACAAACACCTGTCACATCTTACAGCCGGCCAACATGAGAGAGACAGATGAGAGACAAAGAGCGCGAGTGAGACAGGAGGATAGAAAGAGAGAGAGGGGGATAATGATGAGAGTGAGGGATAGAGAGATGAGAGAGAGAGAGGTGATGGCAGTGAGGGATAGATAGATGAGAGAGAGAGATAATGATAAGTGAGGGATCAAGAGATGAGAGATGGGGATAATGATGGCAGTAAGGGATAGAGGGATAACGTTGGCAGTGAGGGATAGAGATTTGAGAGAGAGGGATAATGATGGCAGGGAGGGATAGAGATTTGAGAGAGAGGATAATGATGGCAGTGAGGGATAGAGGGATAGTGTTGGCATTGAGAGAGAGGGATAGTGTTGGCATTGAGAGAGAGGGATAGTGTTGGCATTGAGAGAGAGGGATAGTGTTGGCATTGAGAGAGAGGGATAGTGTTGGCATTGAGAGAGAGGGATAGTGTTGGCATTGAGAGAGAGGGATAGTGTTGGCATTGAGAGAGAGGGATAGTGTTGGCATTGAGAGAGAGGGATAGTGTTGGCATTGAGAGAGAGGGATAGTGTTGGCATTGAGAGAGAGGGATAGTGTTGGCATTGAGAGAGAGGGATAGTGTTGGCATTGAGAGAGAGGGATAGTGTTGGCATTGAGAGAGAGGGATAGTGTTGGCATTGAGAGAGAGGGATAGTGTTGGCATTGAGAGGGATAGTGTTTGCATTGAGAGAGGGATAATGATGGCAGTGAGAGAGGGATAATGATGGCAGTGAGGGATGAGAGAGGGGGGGATAATGATGGCAGTGGAGGATAGAGAGATGAGAGAGAGCAAAATTCTATAGAGCAGGAGAAATGGAGGGAGAGGGGGATAAAGAGATTGCAAAATGGGAAACCGAGGAAGGAAAAAAGACAGTGAGGAACAACCCGAGTCAAACTGTAAAAAATGTTTCAAAGGCTCATGACCAATCTTCATCCGAGACTGACACGCAGGAGAAATATCAGCCTGTGCAGAGAAGCACGAGATTGAACGTCACTCAACTTTCTAGTTTTCCCCATTTAGTTAACACTGTCGACGTTTCCCTTTACTGTGGGAACTGTAATCGAATCAACTCAATATTAGACACTTTCAATGCAACATACCAAAACAAACTATACAAGACTTAGTATGCAACACTAACTGTGCAAGAGTTGTTGTTATAGGCAGAGTGCATCGGAATGGATTCTATTGCATTGACAGGCACAACTCAGACCCATACTCTACACAGACCGGTGTGCCATAACCAATCAGAGCTGCGGTCGGCCTATATGCAAATAGACCATTGCCATATGGATCTGTGCCATTCACTTTGAACTGGACTGTTTTACAGCATGAGCGGTTGCAATTATTATGCACTTGTTATGAGATCAGAGAGAGCTGCATGTAGTCACTTGTGCACATGCTGTTCATATCCTCTGCTAGTTAGTGAGTTATTAGCCCAGTTATAGATCATTTGTAGTCAGCAATGGGGGAGTGATTGCATATTTGAAAAGCAAGTCAGGTAAAGAGCTTTTTTTTTTAGGTCTTAAAGGGGCAGTGTTGTTGTATTTTGAAACATGCTTGAATAAGCGAAGTAGCCAATAGGCAGAGGGGAGCATAATTTGTCTGATTCTTTGTAATAATGGTATGGGAATAATGATACATTTTATTTTGTAAAGTGGTTTCTTACATCAAACAACACACAAATATTTTCCGTCACTTCTTTGTCTGAAGGACATAAAATGGATCAACAGGTTCATGTCAAGCCCTGCATGTTTTTTCAAAGTCTCATGGAGTGCAGGTATATAATCGAACACCACACATTGGCTGCTACTGTAGGTTTAATGATGGAACAGCTATTTCCATGTTAAAATATGATGGGATGCATTTTCTTCATTGTTTTTGATGGTAAGCCACTCTGTTGGGCTACATTATGATCACATAGCCACAGTAGCTTACTTAGCCACTTATTTATTTTCTTTTATTATTTAACTGGGCAAGTCAGTTAATTAAGAACCAATTCTTATTTACAATGACGGCCTACCCCGGCCAAACCCGGACGATGCTGGGCCAATTGTGCGCCGCGCTATGGGACTCCCAATCACGGTCAGATGTGATACAGCCTGGATTTGAACCAGGGACTGTAGTGACGCCTCTTGCACTGTGATGCAGAACCTTCGACCCCTGCGCCACTCGGGAGCCCACTGTTAAAACAGTGAATTAAAGCAGGTACAGCCTCAGTGTTACCAGTAAACACGCAGGTTTGCGCTCATTTGTACGTCAACGACAACTGTCCTGACACTGTTTTACTCATCTCTTTCACACTCTGTTTGCCATGTCCCTCTCTTTCTCCTCCCTCTCCCTCTCTTTCTCCCCCCTCTCCCTCTCTTTCTCCTCCCTCTCTTTCTCCTCCCTCTCCCCCTCTCCCTCTCTTTCTCCTCCCTCTCTTTCTCCCCCTCTCCCTCTCTTTCTCCTCCCTCTCTTTCTCCCCCTCTCCCTCTCTTTCTCCTCCCTCTCTTTCTTCTCCCTCTCTTTCTCCCCCCTCTCCCTCTCTTTCTCCTCCCTCTCTTTCTCCTCCCTCTCTTTCTCCCCCCTCTTCCCCTTTCTTACTTACCTTTTCAGACAATACTCTCTCTTTCTCTCCTTCTCTCTTTCTCCTCCCTCTCTTTCTTCTCCCTCTCTTTCTCTCCTTCTCTCTTTCTCCCCCTCTCCCTCTCTTTCTCCCCCCTCTCTTTCTCCCCCCTCTTCCCCTTTCTTACTTACCTTTTCAGACAATACTCTCTCTTTCTCTCCTTCTCTCTTTCTCCCCCTCTCTTTCTCTCCTTCTCTCTTTCTCCCCCCTCTTCCCCTTTCTTACTTACCTTTTCAGACAATACTCTCTCTTTCTCTCCTTCTCTCTTTCTCCCCCCTCTCTTTCTCTCCTTCTCTCTTTCTCTCCTCTCTTTCTCCCCCTCTCTTTCTCTCCTTCTCTCTTTCTCCCCCTCTCTTTCTCCCCCTCTTCCCCTTTCTTACTTACCTTTTCAGACAATACTCTCTCTTTCTCTCCTTCTCTCTTTCTCCCCCCTCTCTTTCTCCCCCCTCTTTCTCCCCCCTCTTCCCCTTTCTTACTTACCTTTTCAGACAATACTCTCTCTTTCTCTCTTTCTCTCCTTCTCTCTTTCTTTCTCACCCCTCTTCCCCTTTCTTACTTACCTTTTCAGACAATACTCTCTTTCTCCCCCTCTCTTTCTCTCCTTCTCTCTTTCTCTCCTTCTCTCTTTCTCCCCCCTCTCTTTCTCCCCCCTCTCTTTCTCCCCCCTCTCTTTCTCTCCTTCTCTCTTTCTCTCCTCTCTTTCTCCCCCCTCTCTTTCTCTCCTTCTCTCTTTCTCTCCTTCTCTCTTTCTCTCCTCTTTCTCCCCCTCTCTTTCTCTCCTTCTCTCTTTCTCCCCCCTCTCTTTCTCTCCTTCTCTCTTTCTCCCCCCTCTCTTTCTCTCCTCTCTTTCTCCTCCCTCTCTTTCTCTCCTTCTCTCTTTCTCCCCCCTCTCTTTCTCCCCCCTCTTCCCCTTTCTTACTTACCTTTTCAGACAATACTCTCTTTCTCTCCTTCTCTCTTTCTCCCCCTCTCTTTCTCTCCTTCTCTCTTTCCTCCTCTCTTTCTCCCCCTCTCTTTCTCCCCCTCTCTTTCTCCCCCTCTCTTTCTCCCCCTCTTCCCCTTTCTTACTTACCTTTTCAGACAATACTCTCTCTTTCTCTCCTTCTCTCTTTCTCCCCCCTCTCTTTCTCTCCTTCTCTCTTTCTCCCCCTCTCTTTCTCCCCCTCTTTCTCCCCCTCTTCCCCTTTCTTACTTACCTTTTCAGACAATACTCTCTCTTTCTCTCCTTCTCTCTTTCTCCCCCTCTCTTTCTCTCCTTCTCTCTTTCTCTCCTCTCTTTCTCTCCTTCTCTCTTTCTCCCTCTCTTTCTCCCCCTCTCTTTCTCTCCTTCTCTCTTTCTCCCCCTCTCTTTCTCCCCCTCTTCCCCTTTCTTACTTACCTTTTCAGACAATACTCTCTCTTTCTCTCCTTCTCTCTTTCTCCCCCTCTCTTTCTCCCCCTCTTTCTCCCCCTCTTCCCCTTTCTTACTTACCTTTTCAGACAATACTCTCTCTTTCTCTTTTCTCCCCCTCTCTTTCTCTCCTTCTCTTTTCTCCCCCTCTCTTTCTCCCCCTCTCTTTCTCCCCCTCTTCCCCTTTCTTACTTACCTTTTCAGACAATACTCTCTTTCTCCCCCTCTCTTTCTCTCCTTCTCTCTTTCTCCCCCTCTCTTTCTCCCCCTCTCTTTCTCCCCCTCTCTTTTTTCTCCTTCTCTCTTTCTCCCCCTCTTCCCCTTTCTTACTTACCTTTTCAGACAATACTCTCTCTTTCTCTCTTTCTCCCCCTCTCTTTCTCTCCTTCTCTCTTTCTCCCCCTCTCTTTCTCCCCCTCTCTTTCTCCCCCTCTTCCCCTTTCTTACTTACCTTTTCAGACAATACTCTCTTTCTCCCCCTTCTCTCTCCTTCTCTCTTTCTCCCCCTCTCTTTCTCCCCCTCTCTTTCTCCCCCTCTCTTTCTCCCCCTCTCTTTCTCCCCCTCTCTTTCTCCCCCTCTTTCTCCCCCTCTTCCCCTTTCTTACTTACCTTTTCAGACAATACTCTCTCTTTCTCTCTTTCTCCCCCTCTCTTTCTCTCCTCTCTTTCTCCCCCTCTCTTTCTCCCCCTCTCTTTCTCCCCCTCTTCCCCTTTCTTACTTACCTTTTCAGACAATACTCTCTTTCTCCCCTCTCTTTCTCTCCTTCTCTCTTTCTCCCCCTCTCTTTCTCCCCCTCTCTTTCTCCCCCTCTCTTTCTCCCCCTCTCTTTCTCTCCTTCTCTCTTTCTCCCCCTCTCTTTCTCCCCCTTTTCTCCCCCTCTTCCCCTTTCTTACTTACCTTTTCAGACAATACTCTCTCTTTCTCTCTTTCTCCCCCTCTCTTTCTCTCCTTCTCTCTTTCTCCCCCTCCTTTCTCCCCCTCTCTTTCTCCCCCTCTTCCCCTTTCTTACTTACCTTTTCAGACAATACTCTCTTTCTCCCCCTCTCTTTCTCTCCTTCTCTCTTTCTCCCCCTCTCTTTCTCCCCCTCTTTTCTCCCCCTCTCTTTCTCCCCCTCTCTTTCTCCCTTCTCTCTTTCTCCCCCTCTCTTTCTCCCCCTCTTTCTCCCCCTCTTCCCCTTTCTTACTTACCTTTTCAGACAATACTCTCTTTTCTCCCTCCCCCTCTCTTTCTCTCCTTCTCTCTTTCTCCCCCTCTCTTTCTCCCCCTCTCTTTCTCCCCCTCTTCCCCTTTCTTACTTACCTTTTCAGACAATACTCTCTTTCTCCCCCTCTCTTTCTCTCCTTCTCTCTCCCCCTCTCTTTCTCCCCCTCTCTTTCTCCCCCTTCTCTTTCTCCCCCTCTCTTTCTCCCCCTCTCTTTCTCCCCCTCTCTTTTTCTCCTTCTCTCTTTCTCCCCCTCTCTTTCTCTCCTTCTCTCTTTCTTTCTTTCCCTCTCTTTCTCTCCTTCTCTCTTTTCTCCCCCTCTCTTTCTCCCCCTCTCTTTCTCCCCCTCCCTCCCCCTCTCTCCTCCCTCTCTTTCTCCTCCCTCTCCCTCTCTCTCTCCCTCTCTCCTCCCCCTCCCCCTCTTTCTCCCCCTCTTCCCCTTTCTTACTTACCTTTTCAGACAATAGTCTCTCTCTTCCCCCTCTCTTTCTCCTCTGTCTTTCTCCCCCTCTCTTTCTCTCCTTCTCTCTTTTTCCCCCTCTCTTTCTCCCCCTCTCCCTCTCTTTCTCCCCCTCTCTTTCTCCCCCTCCCTCCCTCTTTCTCCCCCCTCTTCCCCTTTCTTACTTACCTTTTCAGACAATACTCTCTCTTTCTCCTTCTCTCATTTATTTTTTCCCCTCTCTCATCTTTGTCTAACTCTTAACTTGTCTGACTCTCTCTCTTTCTCTTTATTGTAACTTAAACCCATTGAATTTAGTCTGTTTGAGCCACTGTCAAATATTTACTTTCAAGCCCACCCATCTGCGGCACCAGGTTATTCATAGATGCAATTAACTGTCTGTTTTCACTTTTCATGAAGTAATTGTTATCCCCCTTTGCTCTTTGTCTTGGACAGTGACCTGAGACATAGTTCTTGCAACATCAGGCCTAGAAATTCCAGGGGTGAAAGAAGAGGAGGAGGGGCAAGAGGGGAGGCTGGGGGGAAGAAGTCTGGCAATAGAGAGCTCCATTCCTTGGCCTAAATGGATGGTTTTGACATTGAAGCGAATGTTGCACTTGGGAAGCAAGATCTGCATTCCCCAACTGCTCGATGTAGAAGTGGCCTCTACGTAACTACTGATCTAGGATAACCATATTCCCAGTCCGAGACTTAATTGTTAGGAAGTTAAATAAGATCTGACCCTGTATCAGTGGTTAGGAACAACATCTGCCAGGTTAGGTGGACTTGAGAGAAGGGAGTCTTAGTTTTAGGGCTGTTGATTGGATAGGGTGGAAATGGGTACCAGTTTATTTGTTGACTGCCTTGTCATTATGTTATAGTCAAGTAATTCTTGCAGTATTTTGAATAGCCTTGGATTTTGCCTCTATCAAAGCAATGAGCAAACAAAAGACTGTGGAATTCTCTTAATATCTCTGGGTCTGTGTTGACGCACCACTGTATGAATCACTTTGCCAGTCCGGTCATCATCATCACAAGGCGCTAGTTAATTTGTTCCTTTATTAAGAAGGTGATGCCAGTCACAGTAGTTAATTTGTCTGAGTGTTTGTAATACACTACTCACTCACTCACTCACACTATTAGGGCTCCCCACTTTAGGGCTTGTTTTTCTTGGCCTTCCTCTTCAGTTGTTTGCTCTATTAAGGAAAAACAAAGACTCTTAGGCCAAAAAATGTACTCCCAAAACTCTAAATTAGGCTCCAGACAGTGTTTTCTTATTTCTCAGACTAACTTAACTTTTATAGAGAATCACACTGAGCCTTTGCTCTAAACTACCGAAAATAAGAGAGGGCCTTACCGCCAGTGTCACTATTAATTACTTAAGTTTAGAGAGAGATTCTGGTGGGACTCGGCCGTTAAACACTTTCTAGAGGGAGTCTGGTTAGGCCTTAATTATTAAATACCTGAATAATGCCTGTCTCAAACGTAATTTATTCAGTTTAGGGTTAATTGTTTAGCAACTTGTTTTGCAAATGAATCTCTGCGCCAATAACTTTTCCAATTATTCTTTTTATATGTATATTTTGTTGTTGCTACCTCAGTGGAACGGAAAGGTTGCGAGTCTGGCGGTGAACGGAGCTCTCGCTTCCAGAGCCGGCGAGACAGACATGACAGACTCCCAGTCCTTCCCCGACCTCGAAGCCGCCCGTCAGACGGAGCAGTATCACTGCTCAGTAGGGCTGTAACCGTTTGAGCACCTGGAGGACCTCCTCTGACACTTTCATGACGATGTCTTTATTTTGTCTTCAGGGTCTGGTCTGTCAGTGCAGAGTATACTGCTGCCTGCTGCTCAAGATAACGCTCCAACATGTCATAATTGGAGTTCCATCTTGTTGTGACATCGTGTATGAGCTCGTGGGTCAGGAGCTGTAACATTTCTTGCTTGTTCTTAAGCACATGAGCGGCTGTTGCGCTTCGGTGGGAAAAGAAAACCACCTTCCTGTTCCAAGGAGGACGGTCCATCTGGTTCACTGAGATTCCCCTTTGGGAGGCTAAATTGATCACATGTGCAAAGCAAGCGATCTGTGGCCCCAGTCCAGCCTCTCTCACTGCATCTAGCTTCCACTCTGCTACTGCTCCTAGCAGTACCTGTGCCAGATTTGTGCCTGTGTGACTCTCATAAAGGGGGAGTGGCTGTAGCACCGGACTTTGCATCTCCCACTCCTCTGTGGTGTGACGAGCTGTCACAGTCACGTAGCTTTCCGTTGCCCTGGAGGGCCAACTGCATGTGGTGAGGGCAACAGCGGATGCCTTGGACAATTCGTCAACAATTTTGATATTTTCCTGTTCGTAAAGATCTGGCACGATCTTCAAACTGAAGTGGGTGCGCCAGGGGGTTTCATAGCGTGGCTCAAGCACTTTCACCATATTTTTAAACCCGTTGTTTTCCACAATGGATTATGGCATCATGTCTGCAGCAATAAACATCTCAATAGATCTGGTGATGGCTGTAGTCCGGTCCGATTCTGCAGCAAAAGGGCTGCTTATATACCGCGGTGGGAAGAGTTGGCTCCCGTCACTGACACACCAGGGTGATGACGCTTTAAATGTGTGGCCGCGCTCCATGTATTTCCATGATCATACGGCTTTCTTGTGGCACAATGCCTGCAGAATGCCTACACAGCGTAATGGTGTTGTCCACCCCCCTTCTTCCTGTCATCATATTTGACAGGGAAGCCAAAATGCTTCCATTGAACTGTATTTCACACTATGATGGTTAAACTTTGCAATTGATCTGCGGTTCATATGTGCGCCGAACCGTGGTGGGGGGGGGGGGGGGGGTGTTCCGTCAACCGCGGTCCGTTACGCCACTATTCAATTCAAATTGGCTTTTTAACCAATCTTTGTGCGTCACAAACAACTTGCATTTCAATTGCCCTTTCTATCAGTACCACACGTTATTGTTGACGTACGTAGTATAGAAGGAGCCTTTTCCTTCTCTGCTCCCTTGTGTATCTCTTAGTCTGGGCACATCATCACACAGTGAGTGGTGACGTAACCCTACACACTGTACTGACTATGAGCAAAACTTCCTTGGCCTTGGCCTGGAAGTTATCAAGGTTCTGTGTGTGTGTGTGTGTGTGTGTGTGTGTGTGTGTCGAATCAAATCACATTTTATTTGTCACATGTGCCGAATACAACAGGTGTAGACCTTACAGTGAAATGCTTACTTTCAAGCCCTAAACCAACAATGCAGTTTTAAGAAAAATGCCTAAGAAGAAATAAAAGTAACAAGTAATTAAAGAGCCACAGTAAATGTGTGTGTTTGTACGAATGTGAAGTGGGTCACAGCCCCAGCGGGTGGTTGAGGGGGGCACACCCGCCCAGCAGGGAGGCCTCATTAGGGAGCTGTTTTTTAGGCTTGGGGGGGAGCAGGCGCAGCACGGCGGGTGCCATCAGCACTCTCACCGGAGCACAACACATACTCTCTCCCAGATCTAGAATGAAAAGCCGTGACTTTGTGTGACTGGTCGACAGAAAGAGGGGAACAACGTTATGCAAAAGCAGACCTGAAAAAGCCGACTCTTTGACTTCTCTCTGCTTTTCCAGGTCAGTTTTGCAGGTACAGAATGTTCCACGATTGTACGTCAAGTAGTTTGTCTGTATAAAGAATGTATTGTGTTACATCATACGGAAGACTTATACTGTGATGTATCATATGTCGGATCATAGTGTGACCTCGTCATTATGAACGTTATGTGTTATCTCTACAGAATCCGGGGGGGGGGGGGGCGTGGTAGCTTGGGGTAGGGGTGAATGCATGGCGGTGGGGTTACCATTTTAGGGTACAACAGTTTCCACCCACCACTCCACAATAGGGAGAGAACTCTGTCGAGTAAGCACTGTGCCAGTAGCTTCTCTCCTTAGTGTCTCATTACCAGTGATGTATGTGTAGATGTGGCAAGCAGCCATTTTGAGTGCTTCAGCGTAGTGTACCTGGCTCTCCGTTTTGGAGGGGAGCCCAATAGCTCTCCCACTGAGCTCCATAAGGTCATTTGATTATCAAACTATTATTACAATATTCAAATCCAATCATGTTTATATGATCACGTTGATTATTAAAATGGCTGTGTGTATCTTCAGCACCTTGTTAGCCACCTGCTTGTTTTTCTTCAGCCATTTAAAATGCAGGTAAGGAACCCCCTTGTGTGTTAGCGAACCTCCCTCTCATCGCTTTGCAGCTGAGGGAATAAAAAGGCCAGCGGGAAGGACGGCGGTGATTTGCGGGAAAAAAATCAAATAAAGCTTCACGCTCGCCTCGAGATAAACGATAGCACTGTTTTGTTCTCGTGGACAGACCCCTACCATCCTCCTCACCGTTAGCACCCCCTAGCTCCAGGCCTGGCAGGGGAGCGAGGGTGTGGGTTGAGGGTTAGCGGGCTCTGGCGACCCACCTCCAGCTAGCTGCTAAGCCAGCACCGTTGACATTAGAAAGGTCAGGTTTGCCCCATACTAAATTCAACACCATTGTTAGCATCTCAATGACGCTCGCTACTAGCCTAGCTGGTGCGCGTTTTAAATGGAAGAGAAGGGATTGACTGAAACAATTGAAGTATGCTAATGTTTTAGCTGTGAGTATAACCGTCTCCTGACATTGCTTCACTTCACTGTCGAGATGAAATTACAGTGGATCCTGCCTTAAGACTCACTTTCTAATAAAACGTATCTGAGATGACACTGCTTCACGGACGGGAACATCATCGCTCTCTCTCTCTCCATCTTTTCTTTCTCTCTCACTGTTTCTCATCTCCCCCTTTATTTCCCTCCCTGCCCTTCATCTTGCTCCCCCTTTCTCTTCCTCTCACTCGTCTTTTTCCCTGCCTCCTCACCACCTCTACTCTCTCTGTCGATCTGTGCTGTATAATTACCCCTGTCAGGAAGTGGCGTGGTTGTGACATGACGGCGGGGAGCCACGATGGATGTTGCCCTGGGCGGACAGGCAGGAGGAAGTGACTTCTTCACTGGGAGGAGCTCCCAGACCGCCTTCAACAAATGTCACCTCACACTAAGGTGTGAGAGATGGGGAGACAGGGGAGAAAGGAACTGGGAGGGAAGCATGGTGATGAACAATGCACCCTGAGGGGCCTGTCTGGTGTTGTGACCCTCCAGAGCTCTAGATACCATGGGGTGACACTTTGGAACCTGGAAGAGTCTTGTGGGACCCCATGTCCCTGTTATCTCATGCAAAGTCTGTTTTGAGTCCTGCTATTAGACAGTGTTGCAGCAGAGGGGTGTGTGAACCAGGGGCAGATGACCCCCCCCCTGCTTCCTGTGCATGGAAGCAGGGTGGTGTGTTTAAGCCACTACAGCAGAAAAATAGCCTTTCTCGCCCTCTTTCTACTCACAGCAGTTACCACGACTAAAAAAGAGATGGTCTCACTGTGCCCTGACAAAGAGGGATAGATTCTCCCTGTAAGGAATTACATGTTGGATAGTAAAGATTTGATACCCTGCATCTCCCTGTGGTGCTGCTGTACTAAAAGCTAACTATAATTTACCCAATGGCAGGCAGCCTGAGGCGGTGTGTGTGTGTGTGTGTGTGTGTGTGTATAATCCGAGCCGAGAAGCTGTAGCAGAGGGAGCTATCTTTAGCCCTCGTCCCCTCTGTTCTGTCTCTACTCCCCCTCCTCCCGTCCCTCTTTCCCCCTTCTCCTCTCATTCTGTCTGACAGTACGGACCACCTGCAGAGCCACGCGCACAATGATCAGCAGCACACTCCGTCCCATGCCAAAGAGACTGCACCCCCTACCTTACCAAACCTGGGGCTTGTTCCTGCTCACAGCAGGGGTGTTTGTGTGTGTTGATGCCTGTTTGTTCCTGTGAAGGTTGGCCAGAGGGCCCAAACGGACAGTGTATTTACTATTCCAACCTTCTTTAAGGTGAGATTATGTGTTCACTCTGAGTCTCTTGCACCACGCTCCTATTTCATGACTGGATGACCTTAGTATTCCTGTTGACACAGTGTGAAATGATTACACATGTAATCTGACCCAGTGAGCCACAGTGGAAGGATGGATGGATTGCTGGATTAAGAAAGGGAGAGAGGGAGGAAGCAGCTTTGGGGTAGACAGACATTGGGTTAGCTGTTCAACATCAATGTCCTTCGGGGGAAATTCAAACATAGAAATAGTATATATCTATATTGCTTGAAAAAAAAAAAGAATTCAAAATGATCTCATGATCTATAGAAAGAGTATGTCTTTTAGAATTACCCCAAAGGACATTGATGTTGAGCAACTGACCCAACGTTAGCACATCTCATTTTCAAACGCTCATACGGTACATTACAAGTACATTCTCAACACAAACACTCCTTGAAATTCCTTTTGTGAGTTCACTTGAAATTGCACTCAATATCCAACAACCCCCATTCTGACATTGCAATGCACGCTTGATTTCCATTCAAATCTAATTGATATTGGCTCCAGCACTACTTCTTGCCCAGGGCCATGTTCTGAGTGTTGTTTAGGTCCTCCAGTGGAAAAGTGTGTGGGCGTGATTGGATTGTAATGCAGTATTGTGAGTGAGTGGGGATGATAGTACATGCCGATAGCAGTCTTATAGGACCTCCCCTAATTGGCCCAGAGTGGAGGTTGGTCACCCTCGACTCCCAGTAAGAGCCCTAATGATTGGATGAGACTGCAGTTACCTGCTCAGAGGAGCCAGATTGATTACAGAGATAGGATGGGGATGGAAAGAGAGCAAACACTTGAATGACTGATACCCTACTCTGGCCCAAAATGACCCACCAAACACACCATTATTGTCTCTGTCTCTGTCTCTCTCTCCCTTCTTCCCTTTCTCTTTCCATCTATCATTGTATCTCTCCCTATCTTTATTTTCCACTGCTGTCTCTTATGCGAGGAGGTGGGGGATATATTATTGAATGTGCTTACTGGTAGACCTACAGTAGAAGGCTCCTACTGCTACAGACTCCATTGATGTTGGAAAGACCTTTGATCTAAAGTGAATAGAACATAACAGCCACCCCACTTTATCAGGTATTTCAAAGGACGGATTGGCTGCTTGTCAAACTCGGTACGTCTCTAATGGTGCCCTATTCCCATTTTACTACCCTACTTTTGAGTCAACTCCGGTCAAAAGTAGTGGACAACATAGGGAATAGGGCGCCATTTGGGACACTGCCACCGACTGGAACGGATCGATGATACGCTCAATAGGCAACACACGACCCCTGGTGACCGGATCAACACTCTTTACAATGGCCCTGGTCTGTTAGCGCTACCGCTAACCGCGTCTGCCTCAGGTTTGCACAGCGGTTAGCGCACAATGCTAGCCTCGCAAAGCCTCCCCGTTGGCATAGATCGAGGGTCTTTGGGTCTTTTAAGAAGGGCACGCGGTAGCCGGCTAGCCCCGGAGCTGACGACAGCAGCTGCTACCAACAGCCACGCCGCTGACAGATGAGCTCTGTCGAGAAGAGAGTTAGTGAATGGATCATGGTATTTATATATTGCTATCACGGTCATGGTCAGTGATTCCACAGCTTACAGGACCGTCAATCAACTAGCTGTAAAGGAGGGGGGGACATGGAGGGCTTGGTGGAAGTGTGGTTTGTTTTGGAAGTCTCTATGAATGGAAGCATCTGATTTATGCCATTCTATTTTATACCCTTTAGTTTAGTTTGAAGTATTCTTCTTCTCTTGTTGTATGATGTGTAATCAACAAGACCATTTTCAGTCTTAAGTTGACAATAACATTCTAGTAAGCTCCTCAAGTCATGAACTTCCTCATCCATGCATGTTGAATGTATCACTAATGTACAGTATTTAGTTAAAAATTGGAAGATCCCAACCGACCCCAGCAGACTTGCTGACATCAACTGAGCCCCCACCCATCCCCCTTTTTTGGGGGGATGCCCTGCTGCACCGCCCCGGCAGATGGATAATTAACCAGCGCTGGTTGGCGATGGCAGTGCTAATTAATCTGCGCTAATTAGTAAACGCTAAGAGAGGAAGTGCATGAGGCCTGCTAATTAGCGACTGGTTCCGACAGTGTGGCGGTGGCGGCGTCGGTTTTCATCTACCTCCCCACTTGGTCTCGACAGCCGTTTGATCAGCTAATGCCCTCAACTCTTTTTGATCTGCGATTCAATGCCACAGATAGCCCCGCTCATCAGTCACTACACACACACTTACTTGATTTAAGGTAGTCCAATGAAAGCCGACGATAATAGCCGATACCTCTCATCCAGCAAGCTAGAAACTACACACACCGACACATTTCCTAGAAGAATGCCCCTCATTTTAGCTGCAAATAAAGCTACAGAGAAGAAGAGGGTTAAAACACTGGTATACATGAGAATCAGAGAAATGGTTCACTTAGAAAGGGTTCTTAAAGGGTTCTTTAGCTGTTTCCATAGGAGAACCCGTTTTGGGTCCAGGTAAAGCCCTTTTTGGTTCCAGGTAGACATTTTTGGGGTACCATGTAGAATCCTCTGGGGAAAAGGGATTCTACATGGAACCCAAAAGGGTTCTACCTGGATCCAAAAATTGTTCTTCAAAGGGTTCTCCTATTGGGACAGCCGAAGAACCCTTTAGGTTCCAGATAGCACCTTCTTTTTCCCAAGAGTGTATGGGAAGAGCCATGGTTCACACAGGATATAGTTGTGGAGATTGCCATCTCATATAGGATCAAACATATTGATGTTTTGCCTGTATTTCTCCCAGTGGTCTCTCCTTGCTTACTGCATAAAAAAATTACCTGAAACAAGATCTTTCCCCAGAATGGTGTGTGAGACATTGATCCATTCATGAAATAAATGGGCTTATGTCCTTGACAAGTGGCCCTTTAAAATACAGCTCAATTTATCCCTGCAGCCTAGTGACTAGCAGCTTGGTGCACCTAGTACAGTGCCATAATATGTTGGTAAGGTTACTGCATGGGGGAGCGTGCTAAATAGGTAAGTGTAATGACATTTTAATCACGTGTTTGTGCTTCATAGGAAACTGTGTATTTATATTTGAATCACATGTTTGTGCTTCGTAGGTAACAGTGTATTGGCATTTTAATGACATTTGTGCTTTGTAGGTAACAGTGTATTGGAATTTTAATGACGTGCTTCGTAGGTGACAGTGTATTGTCATTGTAATCACGGTTGTACTTCGTAGGTGACAATGTATTGTCATTGTAATCAAGATCGTGCTTCGTAGGTGACAATGTATTGACATTTTAATCGCATGTTTTTTATGAATATATAAGGATAAAGCCATGTAGCTGTAGGCTAGAACTGTAGGCCTGCTACTGCATAACAGACATGTCTTCACTGCACAGAGATGAACAGAGTGAAGAAGAAAATAGACAACCATGTTGTTGATTTAAAAAATGTAAGCCCTTCTGATGTGATCAGATGTTTTTCCACTGTTGATTGCCTGCATTTTAAATTGTTTTTTTTTTTGCTTCCTGGGTCTTTGGCCTATTCAGTATGACCAAGTCATTTTTATCAATGCGTCACTATCATCATCTGGAGGTTGTGTTTGTATGTACTTTCATTTCCCCTAAAAGAATGGCCAATTACTGTTTTTAATCTTTACTATTACTCAAATTTTCTCTGAATGAGAGCGCTTTTTATTTCCTTATAGTAAATTGTCCGGAGATTGGCCCTCTCGTCTTTGCAGCTTAACGGTAGACTCAGCGGGATAACGTTGCCATGAGCAGCACCGTAGATATTGCGATGAGCGAGATGCCAGACTCTCACACAGTCACACACAAAGCATCTGCGCATTTGCTCAGGCTCCCTTTACGTTGTCACAGTGTGGTAGCAACGGGACCGAAACGGCGGAGAAGTTTAGCTTCCGCTTCAACGCTCTTAGTTGACACACTACTGCTGTTTACTTTGTACATCAACGCCATATTGGTTGTTGATCATCGCTAGACAGCCATTTTCAAGTCTTGCAATAGATTTTCAAGACTATTTTAAGTCAAAACAGTAACTATGCCACTCAGTCGTCTTGGTAAGCAACTCCAGTGTATATTTGGCCTTGTGTTTTAGGTTATTTTCCTGCTGAAAGGTCCATTTGTCTCCCAGTGTCTGTTGGAAAGCAGACTGAACCAGGTTTTTCTCTAGGATTTTGCCTGTGCCTAGCTCTATTTAGTTTATTTATATCCCAAAAAACGACATTACCTAGTCCTTGCCGATGACGAGCATACCCATAACATAGTGCAGCCACCACCATGCTTGAAAATATGAAGAGTGGTACTCAGTGATGATGTTAGATTTCCCCCTTTGTATTTATTTTGCCTCTACCTCCCTTGTCTCGCCTCATTTGCTCACATTGTGTATATAGACTTATTTTTCTACTGTATTATTGACTGTATGTTTGTTTACTCCATGTGTAACTCTGTGTTGTTGTATGTGTCGAACTGCTTTGCTTTACCTTGGCCAGGTCGCAATTGTAAATGAGAACTTGTTCTCAACATGCCTAGCTGGTTAAATAAAGGTGAAATAAAAAATATAATACAAAAAAGTATTCAGGACATAAAGTTAATTTATTTGCCACATTTCTTGCAGTTTTACTTTAGTATATGTTTATTCTGTGCACTCCTTTTGTAACTGTTCCTTTTTTTCACTGTCATTTAGGTTAGTATTGTGGAGTAACTACAATGTTGTTGGTCCGAGGCTTGCCGGCTACCGTGAGCCCTTCTTAACCTGTTGAAACTCCCCATCCCGGATCCGGGATCGTGACTAGAGCCTCAGGCTCATTAGCATAACGCAACGTTAACGATTTCTGAAAATCGCAAATAAAATGAAAATAATGCGCCTGCTCTCAAGCTTAGCCTTTTCTTAACAACACTGTCATCTCAGATTTTCAAAATATGCTTTTGAACCATAGCAATTGACTAATTTATGTAAGAGTATGCTAAGCTAGCTTAGCATTTTGAGTAGCATTTAGCACGCAACATTTTCACAAAAACCAGATAACCAAATAAGTAAAATAATTTACCTTTGAAGAGCTTCGGATGTTTTCAATGAGGAGACCTCCAGTTACATACCAAATGCGCAGGTTTTCCAGAAAGCGTCTGTGTGTAGGAGAAATCGTTCTGTTTCGTACATCACATTTGGCTACCGAAACGAACCGAAAATTCAGTCACCTACAACGTAAAACTTTTTCCGAATTAACTCCATAATATCGACCGAAACATGGCAAACGTTGTTTGGAATCAATCCTCAAGGTGTTTTTTCACATATCTCTTCATTGATATATCGTTCGTGGAAGCCTGCATTCTCCTCTGAATTCTGTGGAAAAATACTTGCAGCTGACTTTTGCGCACCAATTTCGGCGCAGGACACCGGGCGGACACCTGGTAAATGTGGTCTCTTATGGTCAATCTTCCGATGATATGCCTACAAATACGTCGCAATGCTGCAGACACCTTGGGGAAACGAAAAAAAGGGCAGACTTACTCCTCTCGCATTCACAGCCATATAAGGAGACAATGGAAAACAGAGCCTCAAAAATCCTGCTCATTTCCTGGATGCCGTCTCATCTTGGTTTTGCCTGAAGCTCACGTTCTAGGGCACGCACAGAAAATATCTTCGCAGTTCTGGACACGTCAGAGTGTTTTCTTTCGAAACCTATCAATTATATGCATAGTCGAGCATCTTTTTGTGACAAAATATCTTGTTTAAAACGGGAACGTTTTTCATCCAAAAATGAAATTGCGCCCCTAGAGTTTCAACAGGTTAAACGACCCAAATTTTCTGGGTAGACATATTATTGCACACAGAGTGAGTTCATGCAGTTTATGTGACTTGTTAAGCAAATGTTTACACCTGGACTTATTTTGGCTTGCCATAACAAAGGGATTGAATACTTATTGTCTTAAAAGTTCTAAAAACAGAATTCTACTTTGACATTGTGGGTTATTCTGTGTAGGCCAGTGACACAAAATCTCAATTTAATCCATTTCAATCCCACCATGTAACACAACACAATGCGGGAAAAGTCAAGGTGTGTGAGTACTTTCTGTATATCAGAACGTGGCTTAGCTGAATCGGGTGTCTTATAATGTTAGGTCTGGTCCAAAAGCATGCATACCCAGTAGTTCCCCAGGATGAGCGTAGGCATAATGGGTTAAGTCCAATTCGGGAGCAGGTCAGATTTGATGATCCCAGCTCACTGTGTCTCATTACTAGATGATGTAATGCTGTCACCTACCTCCGTGCTCCACACACACACACACACACACACACACCTTAATTGCCTGGTTGGTCCGGGTCGCACCCACACTTCTCTCCAGCCTCTCTCATTAACTTGCGGAGGAGAGGACCACTATGTCCAAGAGCAAACCAGGCACCGATTTGCTAAAAAGAAAAACACTAAGTTAGCATGCAAATTGATTTGTAATATTTTTTTTCATTAATGTTTTTGTCATTGTGCGATATAATCTCGAGTAGCCATCGGTTGCAGCCATAGAT
Source organism: Oncorhynchus masou masou (assembly GCF_036934945.1). Classification (NCBI taxonomy): domain Eukaryota; kingdom Metazoa; phylum Chordata; class Actinopteri; order Salmoniformes; family Salmonidae; genus Oncorhynchus; species Oncorhynchus masou. The sequence continues at coordinate 29,147,134 of NC_088216.1, forward strand.
CGATTTTGCCCATCATTCTCAATTAAGAACCAATTTGTCCGCTACTTTGCCCAGCCAAGATCCATGCTGATGTTGTTACTCCATCTAGCTGTAATGACTATTTCCCTGTACAAACCAGTCAATCATCTCCTATAACCCTGCAACCTGATACCCCAGAATGCTATGCTAAATGCTACGCTAATGCAGGGTTTCCCAAACTCCTGGGTGCACGACACAGCTGATTCAAATCATCAAAGCTGGATAATAAGTTGGTTATTTGAATCAACTTTGTAGTGCTAGGGCAAAAACCTAAACGTGCACCACCTGTGGTCCCGAGGACCGAGTTTGGGGAAACCCTTCGCTATAACGTAGCACAAGGTCTGACCTGAATGACCAAGGCCAAAGGCCCAATGAGAGACTGGCCTCAGAGGTGGGTCCCCAGTCCCACAATCCACATTCCCCACCATCCTCTGGTCAGATGTACTCATTTAGAGGTAATACGGCCAAAGCCTGGGACATCGGGTCTCTCCCCAGTGACCATTTATGTAGTGCCTTGCATATCTGTCACGGGGAATTGATAACACGCACCTGAATGACAAAAGCTTGATGATATACAGTCATATTAAAAGCTTGCTAATTTATATCCACAAGGAAGATTTAAGTCTCTCCTTATAACTTTCCTCTAGGCGTCCTGTGAATTATCTTGTGAAGTGAAATCCTATCCCAGTCTGCAAGCGTTTTCTTTACCCATGCTAACCTACGTGACCAGAGATGAAAAACAATAGACAAAGTCCTCTTCAGCTGAACTCTCCCCCCTCCTCTTATTCGTTCCTTGGAAGGAGAGAACAAGGCAAGGGATGGAACACAAGTGGATAATCCTTCAGGATCAGATATGCGTGGGTGGACATGAGTAACTGCAGCTGGCGCGACAACCCTTTCTCTCTCTCTCTCTCTCTCTCTCTTTGCCTGCGTCTCTGTCTTGCTGTCTCTCTCGCTCTCTCTCTCCCTTCCTCTCCTTTTAACCAGACCGGTCTGCTTCGCCGAAAACACAGTGCGGACAGCTAATTAGGGGGTGTTTGCCGTGTGTGCGTGTGAGAGTGAGAAGCAGGAGACGACAATGCAATTAAAATACAAACACTCACTCAGACACTTTTATTCCGGGGCTTTAATGTATCATCCAACACGACAAGGGGATGGAGTGGGATGAAGGTGGGAAATTGAAGCGATTTTGAAGGGGTGTGCGCCAAGGTGCCCGAGTTAATTCCAACTGTAATGTGAGACAGCTGGGGAGCTGGAGAGATGAGACGCCGACCATACCGGTCCCCTATCGCAGGCGTTTAGCTGATATCGTTCATTGCAATAAGTAGCCTATACTAGAGAAATGTGAAGTTTGAAATTAAATAACTTTGCTAATATGTGCGGTTGTTAATAACAGGACAATTGATGGCTACAACCATCAAGTTAGTAGTAGTAGTTTAAAGGATCATTAAAAAAACTGTGGTGCACAGTAATGTTATAAACGTACTGTTCTATTTAACGTTCTCATCAATTCAGGCAATTTATCTTTATAGATATTCGTCGATATCACTCAGCTCTATTTGAGTGTACAAGAGTCCTCAGGCCAGACCAGGTGTCACTGTGCCACAAGGATAAATTACAGTGTGAATCACATCGTTACCTCCCAGCTCTCGATCACCCATCAAAAATACACATCGCATCGTTCCCTTTCTCTCTCTCTTCTTTCATTAAGTGTGTTCCCTTTTTGGCAGACAGTGTACGATTGTGTCTCAAGGAACTGAGGAGATATTTTTGGCTGCGTTTCCCGAGCTTCATTCAGCGGGAGCATACGTTTATCCCCACTTTCCTGGAAAAGAGAGCAGTGCTCCGAGAGGTTTCCAATTTTATAAACAGCCAGGTGTTCACATCAAATGGAATTCATTGCAAAGGGGTCGTCTGGATGGGGTTCTCAATGCAAATCCACTTAAAATTGAATTGAACTCTCTAAAAGAGGTTTATGGCTGAAATGGAGGGGAAAACACTGTTGAATGCATGGGCAGTATGAATGAATCCGTGCAGTACTGAGTACTGAGGCATAGTCCTAGTCATGGCATATTGACAATTCAATTCAGGTGACGCTTCGGCTGTGAGTGAGTGACACACAGTTGGCATTATACTCCTATTGAGTATGGATTATGAGTAGGGAGTGTGATGCGTGCCGCTAATGAATATCCGATCAGATTTTCTGTTTTCCAAATGTGTACTTTCAATGTGCCATTTTTCATAAGATTAGTAACACGTGTACACACAAATGCAACTTTCAATGCACTCCCTTCCATGATGCTGATACGCTATTTACATCAGGCCTCCAACCACGTCACATGAAAACTTGATCTCAATTTGCTATGCTATTGCAATGCCATGATCCATCTGGCATCGTCATCTCTTTCTGTGCTGGATAGAGGCAACTCCCTGCTGTATTTACATTTGTGCTTTGTTTCTTCAGGAGATTGTGTAAAATAGGACATGCGACTTTACTTACCTTCTCCCATATTTATCCAAGGTAGAGAATGTGCCACCTGTTTACTTTAGAAATTGCCCCAAAGGGAAATTCAGTCGAGCGAAAGCTGGAATGGTTTCTCATCTATAAAACATTGCAGTATTGAAAAACGAAACGACCTGCGAGCAAGAAACTGAGTTCATAAATGTGACAGGCAAGCCAATGGAATTAGGTTGTGTTGAAACGAATGACTGCATCATTGAAGCAACTGACTGCAACGTGTAAACGGGAATGTTGTCACCATAGAGATCCTATTAAGTCCCTTAGTATTCGAATTCCTAATTCTACTTTATAACATTACGCTTCAGAGTTTATAGGCATGCATTACACTCTTTCATATCATAGTTCAACAGCAAAGTAAGCTGAAAAATAGACATTTCCCTTTATAGGTTAAGTATAAGTATTCAGACCCCTTGACTTTTTCCAGATTTTGTTACTTTATAGCCTTAAAATTACATACACAATACCCCATAATGACAAAGTGAAAACCCGTTTTTAGAAATGTTTAAACAGAAATACTTTATAGGTCCCACAGTTGACAGTGCATGTCAGAGCAAAAACTAAGCCATGAAGTTGAAGGAATTATCCGTAGCGCTCTGAGACAGAATTGTGTTTCGAGGCACAGATCTGGAGAAGGGCCTTGGTCAGGGAGGTGACCAAGAACCCGATGGTCACTCTGACAGAGCTCCAGAGTTCCTCTGTGGAGATGGGAGAATCTTACAGAAGGACAACCATCTCTGCAGCACTCCACCAATCAGGCCTTTATGGTAAAAACCTGTTTTTGATTTCTCAAAAAAGATTGATGAGGAAAAAAACAAACCATTTAATCAATTTTAAAATAAGGCTGTAACGTAACAAAATGTGGAAAAAGTCAAGGGGTCAGAACACTTTCCGAATGCACTGTAGATCACTTTCAAACCACATACTGAGGAGACCATTCCCTTTTTAGGGTAAGGGCTACCATAGATTATTATGCTCCTGTTATACACACTGGACATGCCTTGTTAGTACCCAACTTGCTAATGACCTTCAGGTCGCTAACGGCCTGGTACTCAGGGCTCTATTGGCCCTCTAACCACTCTGACGTCACTGCAAATGCGATCAAAAATCACATCAAACATCATCAAAGAAGAATCATCTTTTTAAAACTCACCTCACTGTGATCAATTTGAAGAAAGAAGTTCAACAGCAGGTTGAAAGTGAGTGTGAAGAGTGGTCATTGTGGAGGTTGTTTCAAAGCCTAATTCAAGAAAATGGACAGTGCCTTCTAAGGTGATGATTCATTCAAAACACCCATACGAAGAATAGGGCTTATGCATGAACCCAATGATTGTGGAGTTATTCAATACATAGCCTATGCATGGCAGAAATACCTCAAACTAAACTGATATAAGATGTCTTTGGTGCATAATTGGTCTAGTCTCTTCTCCAAAATTAAACAAATTTGAGTAATGGCCTTTGAGTGTGGGCTGTTTCATGCATACCGGATGGACTGGTTAGGCTACCTTATGCTAAGCTCCAACATTTCTATCCACAAGTCTGGGAGAGAACGTATAGCGCTAGGCTCATTGAATGTGCAGGGCAATTTTGAATCGCCTAGTAATAGGGAATTTTAATAATGAATTAGGTGACACATTACCTTTTAGCTATAGAGAATATCTCGTACAGAATAACTCATTTCCATCTCCTCCTCCTTTCTCCTTTATTCATTTATCGAGCGTGCAGAGGTGCTGAAATATGTTTCGTTGCGAAAGTATGTTACTATCGATGTTCCCGAACAGATTTCACTTGGTTTCCTGAGTTAAACACTGGGGAGCTGCAGGAACAAGGTTGGAGAGCCTGTGGCATTCAGAGTTTGGGCGGATAATGGTCCACTCTAAATCAAAACTTGTTTTACAAATGAGTAAAAGACCAGATTAAATTGAGAATAGTCTGATGGGTGAAAATATGATCACTTGATGAAAGGAACAGCGTGTGCAGCCTTGAGGCAAGGAACAGAGTGCATGCTTTTTTTTGTGCAACTTTTTTAAATTATCAGTAGCCTGTCGTCGCATCATGCAGCCCATATTTAGATTTCTAATAAATTCTAAGGTTTGTATCATTCACAACTAAAGTTGCCAAATAACTCTAAATCTAGCACCTTTTCCCAAATGATCACTTTTATGCTCCACATGCTAAATGAACAAGGCTACAGCCTGGAGCATCGCCAGATAACATACAGCAGGTCAACTCATATTAGTTTCTTCTGAAATACATTTTCTTTAGACCAAACTGAAATAAACTGTGGATTTATTGTGGTGGCGTATGTTCAATTGATTTATTATACTCTTTTAAGAGTACATGTTGCAAAGGCACACATCAGCAGCTTGTATGCGTTGAGGCCCGGAGATACTGAATGTGTTTATGCTAATTAACGGTCAATTACCGTGGGCCCGGCACTCTTTTGCATGACGGTAACCGGCTGACACAGTTTCGTGACCGCCACAGCCTGTAGGTAATGAAATAGATTTTCTCCATGTCGAGCCCCATCTCATCTTCTTCTTTGCCATATCACTATCTCATGATCTCTTTAATGCCGTTATTATCAACATCTCTTTGAACATCGTAATTGACTTCACTTCTATCTTTTTTATATGGTTTTATTTATTTATTCCTGTTATTACACTCTTACGATGCGGTGGGCAATAAGATTTACAATAGATTTCATTTCCAGCGAAGCTCGGCATACTCGTTTCCGACCGGCCCCTGTAGGACTAACTCTGTTATTTCTGACTTCCTGTTCTCGGTGGATATTGAAGTGAGTCCTTATGATAATTGCCGCGATTTGACTATCCAAACTCCAGACCGGACAAGGATCTGATGAGGTGTTGCGTCTCGTAAAGCTGTACAGTTGGCCTGATTCTAAATAGGGGCTGTTGACCCCGCTATGTAAATATATGGTCACGTTTGGAGATTATAACAAAAAAACTAGACACCATAGTGAAGCTGTTCATACTCTACAGGTTGTACTATTGCTCCAGGGAGTCTACCATACTGAACTATGATAGGCTGCAATACTGTTTGTAGGAGTGGCTGATAAAGAGACATTTTCTCTCCTTCTGATCTCTTACACTTGCTTAGACCTTTTTATCTTTGTTCACCATGCTCCGTAAGGGCATCTTAGAGGTATATTACACTGGCACTCGATGCTCTTTGGGCCTCAATAACGCTCCGGCCCTGGTCTGGGATCAGTTTCACAGCACACCTATCCAGGTGTTGCAGATGGCTGCTGGAGGGCTGTATACCGACTTCGTAGCTTTCCTTGACGATCCAGTGATAAGCAGGGAGAGATAATCATGTCAGAAGATAATATGGTGTCAGAAGTTTACTGTTTTGATACACACACATGGCTCATTGTAGAGGGAAACAAGGAAAATATGCCCAACGCTCTGTGTCAGTCAACCGTGGCCTGCAAGTCTGAAAGATATAGTGTCAAAGGTTGTTAAAATTACTACTCCTTTGAGCTCTTCGTATCCTATTATGACTCATGTTGTCATGTTATACCAATGACCGTAGTAACCAACCATTCACTAAGGATTGTTTGGGTATTTTCTTCTTCGGAAAAGTAGTGTAGTAGGGTGAAGTTGCCACGTTTTTTTTTCTCCCTCCAATTGGTTGAAGTTCCAGTTTGAGGAGTGAAAGCTGATCCTAGATCTGTGTCTAAGGCCATCGTCTACTCTGAACACCCGGGGTACTGACGTCAGTTCATACAGTTATTTTATAATGATATACATTACTAGAACATGTCTACAACTCTAGTGAAACCCCAAGTCAACATCGGTGTATAATATCTATCCTTAACTTTTCTGACATCTGCTAGTCATCCAATCAGTTTCTCACCTACTCTCTTTGAAGCAGATTGATATACTGTGATTCTCCATTAAAACCATTTTTTTTCCCCCCACAATGTGTACCAAATCGTTAATAGTGTATAAGACTGATTTAAAATGCACCAGCATCGCCTGGAGGATGGGGTTGTGTATTAGCCAGGTACTGAACTGATACATGAAGGCCATGGTCTGTTGCTCTTTGCCTCACACAAACCAATTACGGAGTGACACATTTTCGCCCAAAAGTTGTAGACTGTTTTTGCTGCTATTACCAGTTCGGAATGTAATGTTGTGTACACTACTGCTACAAAGTCACTGTTCAATTTCTTTGTTTGTCGCTGTACAGTGCCTTCAGAAACCCTTTAATAAATATTCAACCCCTTTATGTCAATCCTCAATCAATTTTCCAAATGTTCTTCCACTTTGACATTAGAGTATTTTGTGTAGATCGTAGACCAAACATGACAATTCAATTCATTTTAATCCCACGTTGTAACACAACAAAATGTGAAAAAGGTCAAGGGGTGTGAATACTTTCTGATGGCGCTGTGCACCGTATGTAGGAGTTGCACTAAGAGTACTGTGGTACAGTAGATCAGTTCCAGCTCATACAACGTCCGAAGGTAACATGAGGTGCAGCCATGGCTGTGGCTCAGACTATTAGTCTACGGTGGTTGACCTACTGTAGAAGTTGGATTTTCACCTCCAGTGTGGCTGAAGTTAATTAATTGGACACGTGGGTATTGGTCCACCTGGGTTAATAAAAATGTAAAAAGCAAGCGTGTTGATTGCAATCAATGCACAATCAGCGCTGGAATTTCTGAGCCTACGGGACATGCTTTTTGACAGCTTTTATTATTTTATTTTACAGACCATTTAACAGCAGCCAGTCAGTGCACAATAGAATTAGAGGTTTGGAGAGTGTGATGGTTCTATTTCGAAAAGTACAGTATCCTCTCATTTTGAATTCTGTACCAAATGGCCCTATTTCAATATTACAACGGTCCTTGCAGAAATGGTTTTGCCCTTGGCCTTGTCTGTTTAATTAATTTCATGTTTGCTTCTTTCCCTCATAGAAAAATACTTTGTCAAGCCAGTGCTGTAGAACATTCTTTATATAGACAGTACAAGTTTTAAAAGTTTTTCATTCAAATGAAATGACTAGCGCTGACTCATCTCATGTTATCTCATGTATCGACTCCAATTATTACTCTCCTATATTTTTCATATCCTGCCACGTCTGGCTCAGTTGAACAGCTTTTCCATCATTACTGTATCTGTGGAAAAGGAACTTGAACTGTACAGACTGGAGTTAATAAAACACTTTTTTCAAACTCTACACTCTACATTCATTTGGGTACATTTTCTTTCTGTGGGACACCACTCTGTTCATACTGCGTATTATTTTTGATCATACTTAACTAACTCACCATGTCTCTTTTGTCTTTGCAGGACCCCAGAACCAAGCACAAGTTTAAGATCCACACCTATGGCAGCCCCACCTTCTGCGACCACTGTGGCTCTCTCCTGTATGGTCTCATCCACCAGGGGATGAAGTGTGACAGTGAGTAATGTACCTCGTCATCCACTTAGACTGGGGATCAGTATACACAACCTGCGATATAAACCTTAAGAGGCTAATAATGGAGCGCTGATGTTACGTCCATCGCGGTTGATCTCACTGATGTCGTCTGTTTTGCTTGGTTAGCTAGCTAGCAAGCTACACGGAACAAAAATGTAGAGTGTTGGTCCATTGTTTCATGAGCTGAAACAAAAGATCCCAGAAATGTTCCAAATGCCTAAAAAAACGTATTGCTCTAAAATGTTTTGCTCAAATTTGTTTACATCCCTGTTAGTGAACATTTCTCCTTTGCCAAGATAATCCATCTACCTGACAGGTGTGGCATATCAAGGAGCTGATTAAAGAGCATGATCATTACACAAGTGCACCTTGTACTGGGGATAAGAGGCATAAGAGGCAGCTCTGAAATGTGCAGTTTTGTCACGCAACAAAATGCCATAGATGTCTCAAATTTTGAAGGAGTGTGCAATTGGCATGTTGACTGCAGGAATGTCCACCAGAGCTGTTACCAGATCAGTTAATGTTAATTTCTCTGTCATAAGCCGACTCCAACCTAATTTTAGAGAATTTGTCAGTACTTCCAACCGGCCTCACAACTGCAGACCACATGTATGGCATTGGATGGGCGAGAGGTTTGCTGATGTCAACATTGTGAACAAAGTGCCCCATGGTGGTGGTGGGTTTATGGTATGGGCAGGCACCAAACACAATTGCATTTTACCAATGGCAATTTGAATGCACAGAGATACTGTGACAAGATCCTGAGGCCATTGTGAAGCATATATTTCTTTTTAAAGGAATCTGTGACCAAAACATGCATATCTGTATTCCCAGTCATGTGAAATCCATAGATTAATGCCTAATGAATGTATTACAATTTACTAACTTTCTTATTTGAACTGTAAGTCAGTAACATTAGTAAAGCTAGCTGCACAGTCACATTGGCTACCTAGCAACATGACATAATTTCTAAATTCTGGAAGCAGTGGAAACACGATATGAGCTAACCCACCAAGGCCCAACACGGGTTGATTTCAAACTTCCAATGGAAACAAGGCTTTAGATAGGTTTAAATATACTTTGAACACAACTTTTTCGACGTCGCTCATACTGCACAGGACACAATGAAGTTAAATTGCAATTCTGTAATATTGCCCAAAGATGATTTCCGTTATTTAAAACTGCATTTCTGTTTTCTGTCCATTCCTTCCAGCAGTTTCCCCTCTGAAACCCACACACGATTCACATGATTCACTCTATCCAGAGATCTTTAAATATACATTATCAAAGCTGCTGCGGGCCTTTATTAGTACAATTCCCTCAAGTTTATGATTTTATATGTGATTAAGCACAAATTACTTTAATTCAATGGTAAATAGTGCATCATATCTCTTCACCAGAGCTGGCACGTAATACTAATTATGACTAAGGGCTATATATAAATAGGGATTAGGTTATGGTTGGAAAATGAGTTTGGCACATGCTGGCTGTTCTAATCCTACTGCAAATTAGATTATCATATGTTTTTAATTGTGTGTTGCCATGTTATAGACTAGAGGCAATATGGGTTTTGTTCCGGTCAGCCTCAGAGAACCACATCGACCTATACGTTGATTCGGTGAGTTAGTTTTATTAGGAAGTGCATTGGAGATGTTGTATCCACTGTGACTATTAAAACCTACCCTAACCAGAAACCGTGGATAGATAGCGGCATTCGGGCTAAACTGAAAGCGCGAACCACCGCATTTAACCATGGAAAGAAGTCTGGGAATATGGCTGAATACAAACAATGTAGTTATTCCCTCCGCAAGGCAATCAAACAAGCGAAATGCCGGTACAGGGACAAAGTGGAGTCGCAATTCAACAGCTCAGACAGAAGACTTATGTGGCAGGGTCTACAGGAAATCATGGACTACAAAAAGCAAAACCAGCCACGTCACGGACGCCGACGTCTTGCTTCCAGACAAACTAAACACCTTCTTTGCCCGCTTTGAGGATAATACAGTGCCACCGTCGCGGCCCACTAACAAGGACTGTGCTCTCCCTCTCCTTCTCCATGGCCAACGTGAGTAAAACATTTAAACGTGTTAACCCTCGCAAGGCTGCTGGCCCAGATGGCATCCCTAGCCGCGTCCTCAGAGCATGTGCAGACCAGCTGTCTGTTGTTTACGGCAGAGGTGTGGACTCGAGTCACAAATATGATGACTTGGACTCGACTTTGACTAACACCAATGACTCGTGACTTGACTTGGACTTGAGCCTTATGACTCGACCTGACTTGATACCCTCCCCAAGCCCAAATATAAAAAATGATGCTATTAAAAAAAGTGTGCAGCGCATCAACTCTTCATTTAACAGATTACAGTTTGAATCGGACAGCAGCCAATCAAATTGTGCCAGCTGAGGAAAAAGTTTCCAAACATGTCCAACTTTGTTCCACATTTGAAGCTGTACAATGAACAATAAGTCGTGGCTAATATAGCAGACAGCTATATATTTTTATTGCTTTACTAGTGTATCGTGTAGGCTAATGTAACGTTAAATCAATGAGCCTCCACACAGTCAGTCAGTGCGGGAACGTGATCATTGCACCCAAGATTGAGCTACAACTGGCTAGGTAGTTGGTAGCCTAAATCCTGCCTGACGTTCCTAAAACCAGGTTGGGTGATTGTGTACAAAGCTTACATTGCCCGATTGTGCCCCATAGCGATCCTCGATAGTCGATCACTATTGGGGGTGGGATGTCTTTCTCATGGCTACCCATGTATTTCCATGGAAATATAATGTTTATTTGGTAAGTAATAAACATATAGATATTTTTAAAAGCATTCATGATTTGTGTAAATGTAATATAGTAACTATTACTCTTGTTAAAAATATGAAATGGTATTACATTTGGTGAAGAGCACACAAAGCACATTCATCTCCTGCACATTTATCACAGTGTTTTATTGGTATATTGTAATTACTTCGCCACCATGGCCTATTTATTGCCTTACCTCCCTTATCTTACCTCATTTGCACATGCTGTATATATACTTTTCTACTGTATTATTGACTGTATGTTTGTTTATTCAATGTGTAACTCTGTGTTGTTGTATGTGTCAAACAGCTTTGCTTTATCGTGGCCAGGACACAGTTGTAAATGAGAACTTGTTCTCAACTGGCCTACCTGGTTAAATAAAGGTGAAAAAGAGCACATTATGACTTGTTTAGGACTCAAAACTCAAAGTTAAAGACTTGAGACTTGACTCGGACTTGCCTGTCTTGGCTTGGGACCAAACAATGACTTGGTCCCACCTCTGGTTTACGGACATATTCAATCACTCCCTATCCCAGTCTGCTGTCGCCACATGCTTCAAAATGACTTCCGCCCCGTAGCACTTACTTCTGTCATCATGATGTGCTTTGAGAAACTAGTCAAGGATCATATCACCTCTACCTTACCGGCCACCCTAGACCCACTTCAGTTTGCATACCACCCCAACAGGTCCACAGACGATGCAATAGCCATCACACTGCACACTGCCCTATCCCATCTAGGACAAGAGTAATACCTATGTAAGAATGCTGTTCATTGACTACAGCTCAGCATTCAACACCATAGTACCCTCCAAGCTCATCATCAAGCTGGAGACCCTGGGTCTCGACCCCGTCCTTTGCAATTGGATTCTGGACTTTCTGACGGGCCGCCCCCAGGTAGTGAAGGTAGGAAACATCTCCACTTCGCTGACCCTCAACACTGGGGACCCACAAGGGTGTGTTCTCAGCCCCCTCCTGTACTCCCTGTGCACCCATGACTGTGTGGCCATGCACGCATCCAACTCAATCATCAAGTTTGCAGACAACACAACAGTAGTAGGCTTGATTACCAACAACGACGAGACAGCCTACAGGGAGGAGGTGAGGGCACTCGGAGTGTGGTGTCAGGAAAACAACCTCAAACTCAACTCAACAAAACAAAGGAGATGATCGTGGACTTCAGGAAACAGCAGAGGGAGCACCCCCCTATCCATATCGAAGGGACAGCAGTAGAGAAGGTGGAAAGTTAAGTTCCTCTGCATACACATCACAGACAAACTGAAATGGTCCACCCACACAGACAGCATTGTGAAGAAGGCACAACAGCACCTCTTCAACCTCCAGGGGCTGAAGAAATTTGTCTTGCCACCAAAAACACTCACAAACTTCTACAGATGCACAATCGAGAGCATCCTGTCAGGCTGTATCACAGACTGGTACGGCAACTGCACCGCCCACAACCACAAGGCTCTCCAGAGGGTGGTGCGGCCTGCACAACGCATCACCGGGGGCAAACTACCTGCCCTCCATGACACCTATAGCACCTGATGTCACAGGAAGGCAAAAAAGTTCAAGTACAACAACCACCCGAGCCACTGCCTGTTCACCCCGCTATCATCCAGAAGGCGAGGTCAGTACAGGTGCATCAAAGCTGGGACCGAGAGACTAAAGAACAGCTTCTCTCTCAAGGTCATCAGACTGCTAAACAGCAATCACTAACTCAGAGAGGCTGCTGCCTACATTAAGACCCAATAACTGGCCACTTTAATAAGTGGATCACTAGACATTTTAAATAATGCCACTTTAATAATGTTTACATATCTTAATTACTCATATGTGTATACTTAATTCTATACCATCTATTGCACCTTGCCTATGCCGCTCAGCCATTGCTCATGCATATATTTATATGTACATATTCCCATTCATCTCTTCTAGATTTGTGTGTATTAGGTAGTTGTTGGGGAATTGTTAGATTACTTGTTAGATATTACTGCACCGACAGAACTAGAAGCACAAGCACTTCGCTACACTCAAGTTTGTATTTGCTCATCATATCTATGGGACCAATAACATTTGATTTGATTTTGATGTGAGGCTATGTTTGTAGATGCTGATGCGTGTTTGAGATACAGTATATCCATGTTTTCACATGTAAACAAAACAGTTACAATTGTTTTCAGGATGACATCAGTTTTGTGATAGAAATAATTCCCTACTAGCATCACCTGGCCTTATGACTTTATAAATAAAGCACATCAGTTTTTGCTTAAACCAACTTCTTTTAGTTTGTTTGCCTCTCCGTCTCTCCTGGTAACCTCTTTAATGCTGTCTCTCTCTCTCTGTCTGTCTCTCCTGTGCGTCTGCGTCCCTTCAGCCTGCGACATGAACGTGCACAATCAGTGTGTGATGAACGTGCCCAGCATGTGCGGGACGGACCACACCGAGAGGAGGGGACGCCTCTACCTGAAGTGTGACATCACAGGGGACAAGCTGCAGGTCACAGGTAGGCCTCCAGATCGGACCATCTCTCAGACAAATCTATTTCTCAAGGTGTGTCCCAAATGCACACTATTCCCTTTATAGTGCCCTAATGGTGACCAAAACCCACAGTGCACTATGAAGGGTGCCATTTCGGGCACATCCGTTGCCTTCTTCCCCAGTGGGGTTATGGTGTGTAATGGCTGACAAAGCTTCCTCTTACCTTTTCACAATCAGTCCCCAACCACTTTAGCTGTCAGTTGCCTGTTACAGCCCCATATTGATTGATAAGTAGAAAAAAACACTTCTGGCCACAAATCCATTCACAGCACGGTTCGCTCCCACCGGGCAGTCATCACCACTGATTCCTGGCAATCTGTGTATGTGTGTTCGGTCTTGTGGGTGTGCGCGCCCATGTGCATGTATTTTCCCTCTAACCTTAGCCTACATTGATTTCGATTTGCGCAATTGTCAATCGCATCAATAGGCCCAGGCTTTGAAAACCATTCTATTGTAAAAACACCTGTTCACAGTTCAATAGATGAAGTGAACTGGTTGTCATACCAAAAATCACCATGGTCTGTTTTTGAGTGACAGCAGCCAAGAGACAGCATGTGGTGAGGCAACTATCACTTAATACAAGTCTCCAGTCTGCAGCCTACAGAGACACGGGTCAATTCCCTTTGGTATACAGATCAATACTGTGTGTGATTTCCAAATAGCACCATAGTCCCTATATAGTGCACTACTTTTGGCCACTGCCCACGTACAGTGACGACAAACCCTGTCCATTCTTTTAAAACCTTTTTAAACATACCCAGGGGTATATCTGTGTGGGCTTAGCCAGAAACACGGGTTTCTCTTTTACATGTGTTTAGTGAGTCACGACTCCATTTTCATGTCTTTCTCTCGTGTGTGTGTGTGTGTTTAACTGTTAGTTCTGTGTCAAATTATTTCAGTCAGGCGTAGAATAGACAGCATCAAAGGTGGTCCAATCAGGCAATATGCTTAGTGCTACTGCATAAAGTGGTACTGCATTTTACTTCCAAGGCCAAAATATTGATAATACTGAATAACATTGTGTAGTGATTAAAAAAACATATTTTTAGGGTTTCTTTGATATGGGATGTTGTAGGAAACAGTTCCCTCTTTATGCTAATTGTAGCTAATGCAGCTGTAGTTATATAATAATCACATAAACATGTATTTAGTAGTGTAGTCCTAGTACTGTAGTAGTGTAGTGTCAATTCAGTGTTGGTACACATTCGGATTCAGTACAATGACTACAATTTAATTAGCTGATTGTGTAATTACTTACAATACATGTGAAATTCGCTCCCCCAATAAAAATATGGATGCCCCCACACCACAAACAGGGCTGTAGGAAATTGGAAATATGTACACACAGTCAGTCCATTGACTGGTTACGCTGGGATCACTAAATCAAATCACGTTCCCTCAACACACACTTATCACATTATCACCCACGAGATGGAAGCAACCACGGAAATGTTCAATCAAATAGGGCAGTGGTCTTTGGCATAGTTCCTCCCAAAGGGTAAAACACACACTGTTGACATTACGCTTGCTCTTCTGGGTAACTGATAATGCCAAGTCATGTACTTGTCATACAGTACTTGCCCTCAATTTTCCATTATTGAGAGTTCACTCTAAAACCATATTAACCATATTATGTATCCCCAAATGTTTTGTTAGATATGAAAATTGCAGTTCAGCTTAGTGCCGATAAACTTGTTTCCATCTGAAATGTGAGGTCACTTTTCATGGCCTAGTCATACGCCTGGCTGGCTGCCAAGCTCCCAGACCTGACGTGCGTGTATAATTCGAGGGTGGCTTCCCTCCGTCGGCGTAATTGCTGGTGTGAAATTAAGTGTGACTCAAATGCAGGGGAGGAGGAAGGAATCGGGATGGAAAGGAGAGGAAGTGGACCATTTTAAAACTTTGACAATCCAATCAAGTTACAGAGAGAACATAGCACTAGGAAGTGGAGATAGGAGGAGCCATGTCCTGTCCTGTAGAGCCCTGTTCTAATGTTGAAATGCGTTGCTCTTTCCTCCACCCCTTCATGCAATCATTCATCGAATCTATTTTGAATAGGTGAGAGTAAGGGTTCCTCTGTATAGCTCAACACCAAACCAGTGATGGCAAAGGGATCAAAGTAGGATGTGGAGTGCCGTTTTCAAAGTATTGGCACCGGGCCTACAAAACGTTAAGGAGATACCACTGGGCAGTGCAGCCCTAAAACATCAAGTACTCTGTGTTGGCACCCATCATATGACACTGTCGGAGGAAGGAGAAGAGAGCAAAGAGGGCCAAGCCATGTTGCTAACAAATACAGACCCACGTCTATTCCAGTTGACTACTTGTGTCTCAATGTATCCTTTATCCCTTGGCTGGCGGTAGCCTTCCTAAGCAGCCTTCAACTAAGTGCCACTTTCACTCAGTCAGTTCTACTTCAAAGGAGTTTTTGGCTTTTGGCTGGCTTCTCCTTGGAACATTCTGCTTCTGTTTACTCTATTTAGCGTCAGCACAGAGCAGCGGCCTACTGATATTCCTACTGGCAGACAGTCCCACTGGGCTCGGCTGTGCTGTGGCTATGAGGCGCGCGCACACACTCAAACACAAATATTCCCATAGCTAAATCGCTAACTGCTCTTCTCACAAACAGGTTAGTGCTAGCTCGCTAACTGCTCTTCCCGTCAACAGACAGACAGACAGACAGACAGATTGGAATGCTGATTAGGGCCCATCTAAAGTGGACAGAATGCTAAATGTACTGGCAGCCAAACAGGATGTGGAGCTCTCTCCTTATACTGAAACGTGTCATAGTGGGCTATGTTGGAGCCAGGAAAGCTGTGATGAAGCTGGACCTTGCTGGTGAAAGTAGTATCCTGATTTGAAGAGGTTTATGTTGGCTAGGTGTTGGCAACACCTGGGGAGTCATTTCATAACAGCTAATGTTATCGTTCTTTGGCAGTGTTATGACTCATTATGCAAAAATCCTCCAAAATAAACATTTTAATGTTAGCAAATGATGACATTTCTATCACACATTCACTTACATAAGTCATTTAAATGAATTTGAGTTCCAGATGCAGCTATCTGGTCTGAAAGTTACCTGCCTCATTCTGATGATGTGAATGTAGTGCATTTGCACAGGCAGGCAGACAAAGACAACTTCGGCAGTTTTTTTGCATTGCCCTGCTTATTGGTTCCCTGTAAAGCACAGGCTATGGACAGGCATAAGCTACGGACAACAAACACAATTGCATCATATCGATGGCGATTTGATTGCACAGAGATGCCGTGACGAGTTCCTGAGGCCCATTGTCGTGCCATTTATCCGCTGCCATCCCCTCATGTTTCAGCATGATAGCGCACGGCCCCGTGTCGCAAGGATCTGTACACAACTCCTGGAAGCTGAAAATGTCCCAGTTCTTCCATGGCCTGCATACTCACTAGATGTCACCCATTGAGCATGTTTGGGATGCTCTGGATCGACATGTACGACAGCGTGTTCCAGTTCTCGCCAATATCCAGCACAGCCATTGACGAGTAGCGGGACAACATTCCGCAGGCCGTAATCAACAGCCTGATCAACTCAATGCGAAGATGTGTCGCGCTGCATGAGACAAATGGTGGTCACACCAGAGACTGACTTGTTTTCTGATCCATGCCCCTGCCTTCATTCTTAAGTTATCTCTGACCAACAGATGCATATCTGTATTCCCAGTCATGTGAAATCCATAGATTATTTTATTTTAATATTTATTTCACCTTTGTTTAACCAGGTAGGCCAGTTGAGAACAAGTTCTCATTTGCAACTGCAACCTGACCAAGATAAAGCAAAGCAGTGTGACACAGACAACAACACAACACAGAGTTACACACGTGATAGACAAATGTAAAGTCATGAACGCAATATAAAAATCTATATACAGTGTGTGCAAATGTAGTAAGGTTAGGGAGGTAAGGCAATAAATAGGCTATAGTTGCGAAATAAATACAATTTAGCATTAACACTGGAGTGATAGATGTGCAGATGATAAATGTGCAAGTAGAGATACTGGGGTGCAAAAGAGCAACAACAACAAAAAATAACAATATGGGGATAAGGTAGTTGGGTGGGCTATTTACAGATGGACTGTGTACAGGTGCAGTGATCGGTAAGCTGCTCTGACAGCTGATGCTTAAAGTTAGTGAGGAAGATATAAGTCTCGAGCTTGTGATTTTTTTCTAGTGATTTTGGCAATTCGTTCCAGCCCTTGGCAGAAAGAAAGGCGGCCAAAGCAGGTGTTGGCTTTGGGGGATGACCAGTGAAATATTCCTGCTGGAGATTAGGGCCTAATACATTTATTTAAATGTATTAATTTCCTTACATGAACTGTAACTCAGTAAAACCTTTGAAATTGTTGCATGTTGCGTTTATATTTTTGTTCAGTGTGTGTGACCATTCTAATGAAATGGATCTGAGTTTTGTGGCTATTTACTGAGAGCAATGTTTGATAGTGTGCTGGGACTATATGACGTACTGTGGGGCAAAAAAAGTATTGTCAGCCACCAATTGTGCAAGTTCTCCCACTTAAGATGGGGCCTGTAATTTTCATCATCACTTCAACTATGACAGTCAAAATGAGAAAAACATTGTAGGATTTTTAATGAATTTATTTGCAAATTATGGTGGAAAATAAGTATTTGGTCACCTACAAACAAGCAAGATTTCTGGCTCTCACAGACCTGTAACTTCTTCTTTAAGAGGCTCCTCTGTCTTCCACTCATTACCTGTATTAATGGCACCTGTTTGAACTTGTTATCCATATAAAAGACACCTGTCCACAACCTCAAACAGTCACACTCCAAACTCCACTATGGTCAAGACCAAAGAGCTGTCAAAGGACACCAGAAACAAAATTGTAGACCTGCACCAGGCTGGGAAGACTGAATCTGCAATAGGTAAGCAGCTTGGTTTGAAGAAATCAACTGTGGGAGCAATTATTAGGAAATGGAAGACAAACAAGACCACTGATAATCTCCCTCAATCTGGGGCTTCACGCAAGATCTCACCCCGTGGGGTCAAAATGATCACAAAAACTCAACTCGTCGTGATTGGAGGACAAAGAATGCTGAGTTGCATCCAAAGAACACCATACCTACTGTGAAGCATGGGGGTGGAAACATCATGCTTTGGGGCTGTTTTTATGCAAAGGAAGCAGGACGACTGATACATGTAAAGGAAAGAATGACTGGGGCCATGTATCGTGAGATTTTGAGTGAAAACCTTCCATCAGCAAGGGCATTGAAGATGAAACATGGCTGGGTCTTTCAGCATGACAATGATCCCAAACACACCGCCTGGGCAATGAAGTAGTGGCTTCGTAAGAAGCATTTCAAGGTCCTGGAGTGGCCTAGCCAGTCTCCAGATCTCAACCCCATAGAAAATGTTTGGAGGGAGTTGAAAGTCCATGTTGCCCAGCAACAGGCCCAAAACATCACTGCTCTAGAGGAGATCTGCATGGAGGAATGGGCCAAAATACCAGCAACAGTGTGTGAAAACCTTGTGAAGACTTACAGAAAACGTTTGACCTCTGTCATTGCCAACAAAGGGCATATAACAAAGTATTGAGAAACATTTGTTATTGACCAAATACTTATTTTCCGCCATAATTCGCAAATAAATTCATAAAAAATCCTACAATGTGATTTTCTGGATTTGTTTTCTCTCATTTTGTCTGTCATAGTTGAAGTGTACCTATGATGAAAATTACAGGCCTCTCATCTTTTTAAGTGGGAGAACTTGCACAATTGGTGGCTGACTAAATACTTTTTTGCCCCACTGTATGTGGTCTGCTTGGAGTGACGTGTGTGGGATGTGAGAAAATGCCATTAGGAAAAGCAACATAATGGCAAGTATTGCGCGTGTGTATCTATCGGCCTGCCTGCCTGTCTGTTCAGCCGTCCGTCGTCTGTCTGTGTGTATATCATACACTTAGAACAGACTAAACTAGCCTGTACTCAGCCCTGCATTCCCACGTCTTGGAGCTGTACAATTTGATTTAATTTGGTCTATCGGACCTCCGGGGATGTGAATACACAGTAATCCATACCTGAATTGCCATGACGTGAAGCTGTTTAACTTGGCTTCTATGAAGGAATTGGGTACTTAGAAGCCCAAACGCAGCAGTAATAGGATCCGATAAGGATAACGTTTACACATGGCTCATCACCTCCAAATCAAATCAAATTTATTTATATAGCCCTTCGTACATCAGCTAATATCTCAAAGTGCTGTACAGAAACATAGCCAAAAATCCCAAACATCAAGCAATGCAGGTGTAGAAGCACGGTGGCTAGGAAAAACTCTGTGGGGTGGCCAGTCCTCTTCTGGCTGTGCCGGGTGGAGGTTATAACAGAACATGGCCAAGATGTTCAAATGTTCATAAATGACCAGCATGGTCGAATAATAATAAGGCAGAACAGTTGAAACTGGAGCAGCAGCACGGCCAGGTGGACTGGGGACAGCAAGGAGTCATCATGACAGGTAGTCCTGGTAGACCTCCACGAGATTCCTAACGCTTAGAATTCACCCCCGAATATTCATCTAACCTCTCACTTGGACATTTATTGATGTCAATGGGAGACTAAGTGAAAAATCCAATTGAAGTGGAAATTAGGATTCTCCCCTTAGACAGGGTGGTCCTCTCCTCCTTCTCATATCTCACCAGCTCTAAGTACTCTGTGTATTGATATTAAGAACTTAGTGGTTTACCTTTTAAACCATCAAGGGGGTAGGGGGTGGACAACAAGTGCCATCACCCAGGCTCCTTCAGAACATGCACTCTACCCTGCCTCTTCAAGATCCATAATCATAGAGAGGGAGACACCGGGAGAGAGGGAGACACCGGGAGAGAGGGAGACACCGGGAGAGAGGGAGACACCGGGAGAGAGGGAGACACCGGGAGAGAGGGAGACACCGGGAGAGAGGGAGACACCGGGAGAGAGGGAGACACCGGGAGAGAGGGAGACACCGGGAGAGAGGGAGACACCGGGAGAGAGTGAGGGAGACCGAGAGAGTGAGGGAGACCGAGGGGGAGACCGAGGGAGAGACCGAGGGAGAGACCGAGGGAGAGACCGAGGGAGAGACCGAGGGAGAGACCGAGGGAGAGACCGAGGAGAGACCGAGGGAGAGACCGAGGAGAGACCGAGGGAGAGACCGAGGGAGAGACCGAGGAGAGACCGAGGGGGAGACCGAGGGGGAGACCGAGGGGAGACCGAGGGGGAGACCGAGGGGGAGACCGAGGGAGACCGAGGAGACCGAGGAGACCGAGGGAGACCGAGGGAGACCGAGGGAGACCGAGGGAGACCGAGGGAGACCGAGGAGACCGAGGAGACCGCGAGGAGACCGAGGGAGGGCGAGGGAGACCGAGGAGAGGGCGAGGGAGACCGAGGAGAGAGGGCGAGGAGACCGAGGAGACCGAGGAGAGGGCGAGGGAGACCGAGGAGAGGGCGAGGGAGAGCGGGAGAGGGCGAGGAGAGCGAGGGAGACCGAGGAGAGCGAGGGAGAGCGAGGGAGAGCGAGGAGACCGAGGAGAGCGAGGGAGACCGAGGAGAGACCGAGGGAGAGCGAGGGAGACCGAGGAGAGCGAGGGAGACCGAGGAGACCGAGGGAGAGCGAGGAGACCGAGGGAGAGCGAGGAGAGCGAGGGAGACCGAGGAGAGAGCGAGGGAGAGAGCGAGGGAGACCGAGGGAGAGAGCGAGGGAGAGAGCGAGGGAGACCGAGGGAGAGAGCGAGGAGACCGAGGGAGAGAGCGAGGGAGAGAGCGAGGGAGACCGAGGGAGAGAGCGAGGAGACCGAGGGAGAGGGAGCGAGGGAGACCGAGGGAGAGAGCGAGGAGACCGAGGGAGAGAGCGAGGGAGACCGAGGGAGAGAGCGAGGGAGACCGAGGGAGAGAGCGAGGGAGACCGAGGGAGAGAGCGAGGAGACCGAGGAGAGAGCGAGGGAGACCGAGGAGAGCGAGGAGACCGAGGGAGAGAGCGAGGGAGACCGAGGGAGAGAGCGAGGAGACCGAGGGAGAGAGCGAGGGAGAGAGCGAGGGAGAGAGCGAGGGAGACCGAGGAGAGAGAGCGAGGGAGAGAGCGAGGAGACCGAGGGAGAGCGAGGAGACCGAGGGAGAGCGAGGGAGACCGAGGGAGAGAGCGAGGGAGAGGCGAGGGAGACCGAGGGAGAGAGCGAGGAGACCGAGGGAGAGAGCGAGGGAGACCGAGGGAGACCGAGGAGAGAGAGCGAGGGAGACCGAGGGAGAGAGCGAGGGAGACCGAGGGAGAGAGCGAGGGAGACCGAGGGAGAGAGCGAGGGAGACCGAGGGAGAGAGCGAGGGAGACCGAGGGAGAGAGCGAGGGAGAGAGCGAGGGAGACCGAGGGAGAGAGCGAGGGAGACCGAGGGAGACCGAAGGAGAGAGCGAGGGAGACCGAGGAGACCGAGGGAGAGCGAGGGAGACCGAGGGAGAGCGAGGAGACCGAGGGAGACCGAGGGAGAGACCGAGGAGAGAGCGAGGGAGAGAGCGAGGGAGAGACCGAGGGAGACCGAGGGAGACCGAGGGAGAGAGCGAGGGAGAGAGCGAGGAGACCGAGGAGAGAGCGAGGAGACCGAGGGAGAGAGCGAGGGAGACCGAGGGAGAGAGCGAGGGAGACCGAGGGAGAGAGCGAGGGAGACCGAGGGAGAGGCGAGGGAGACCGAGGGAGAGAGCGAGGGAGACCGAGGGAGAGACCGAGGAGACCGAGGGAGAGAGCGAGGAGAGAGCGAGGGAGACCGAGGAGAGAGCGAGGGAGACCGAGAGAGAGAGCGAGGGAGACCGAGGGAGAGAGCGAGGAGACCGAGGGAGAGAGCGAGGGAGACCGAGGAGAGAGCGAGGGAGACCGAGGGAGAGAGCGAGGGAGAGAGCGAGGGAGCGAGGGAGAGAGCGAGGGAGACCGAGGGAGAGGCGAGGAGACCGAGGGAGAGAGCGAGGGAGACCGAGGGAGAGAGCGAGGGAGACCGAGGGAGAGAGGGAGACCGAGTGAGCGAGAGAGAGCGAGGGAGACCGAGAGAGAGCGAGGGAGACCGAGTGAGGGAGACCGAGTGAGGGAGACCGAGTGAGGGAGACCGAGTGAGGGAGACCGAGTGAGGGAGACCGAGTGAGGGAGACCGAGGGAGAGCGAGGGAGGGAGGGAGACCGAGGGAGGGAGGGAGACGGAGGGAGACGGAGGGAGACGGAGGGAGACGGGGAGAGGGAGGGAGACGGGGAGAGGGAGGGAGACGGGGAGAGGGAGGGAGACGGGGAGAGGGAGGGAGACCGGGAGAGGGAGGGAGACCGGGAGAGGGAGGGAGACCGGGAGAGGGAGGGAGACCGAGAGAGGGAGGGAGACTGAGAGAGGGAGGGAGACTGAGAGAGGGGAGGGAGACTGAGAGAGGGAGGGAGACTGAGAGAGGGAGGGAGACTGAGAGAGGGAGACCGAGAGGGGGAGGGAGACCGAGAGGGGAGGAGACCGAGGGGGGAGCGAGACCGACCGGGAGAGGGAGGGAGGGAGGGAGACCGAGAGAGGGAGGGAGACCGAGAGAGGGAGGGAGACCGAGGGAGACGGAGGGAGACGGAGGGAGACCGGGAGAGGGAGGGAGACCGGGAGAGGGAGGGAGACCGGGAGAGGGAGGGAGACCGGGAGGGAGACCGGGAGGGAGACCGGGAGGGAGACCGGGAGGGAGACCTAGAGGGAGACTGAGAGAGGGAGGGAGACTGAGAGAGGGAGGGAGACTGAGAGAGGGAGGGAGACTGAGAGGGGGAGGGAGACCGAGAGGGGGAGGGAGACCGAGAGGGGGAGGGAGACCGAGAGGGGGAGGGAGACCGAGGGGGGGAGCGAGACCGACCGGGAGAGAGAGGGAGGGAGACCGGGAGAGGGAGGGACGGAGGGAGACCGGGAGAGGGAGGGAGGGAGGGAGACCGGGAGAGGTAGGGAGGGAGGTTGACCGGGAGAGGGAGGGAGGGAGGGAGGGAGACCGAGAGAGGGAGGGAGGGAGACCGAGAGAGGGAGGGAGGGAGACCGGGAGGGGGAGGGAGGGAGACAGGGAGGGGGAGGGAGGGAGACAGGGAGGGGAGGGGGAGGGAGACCGGGAGGGGGAGAGAGACCGGGAGGGGAAGAGAGACCGGGACAGAGAGAGAGAGACGTTGAGGGAAAGAGAGACGTTGAGGGAAAGAGAGACGTTGAGGGAAAGAGAGGGGGCAAATGGTGAGGGTTATGAAGAGAGCTTGAGAGTAAGATATCGAGCAGTGTAGTTGGGAGAGAACAGTGAGGGTGAAATGCTCGCAGGAAAGACAAAACACTGAACACAGTGTGGGATGATTTTGCCAAAGGGGTGAAATCGCTATGACAGGAATGGTGCCGTAAGGAGCTAACTGGACAGAACCAGTTTTGTTCCGGGTCATGATAAACCTCGGGGTATGTGCCTTCCTCCTTCTGTTCTTCCCTCAAACACAGAGTCCATTCTCTCTCTCTCTTTCTGTGCGTTGTTCAGTTGTTTTGTCTCGGGCCTTTGTTCATTGAGTCAGGTGTTATGTAAGACAGGGGGACATTGTCTCTGTTGCTGTTTTGTAACTCTGGACATGGTAGGAGAGGGGAAGGAGGTTTGGTTGGCTCAGAATGATGCACACAGAGACTGACAAATACTCATGAACACACAGTCAGACAAACAAACCCATAAAAACATGAATACAGATGTCTACGCCTGTCTGCCTGCCTGCATGGTTTTGTGCTCTGTACTGGTACCCCATGTATCGTTACTCATTTACTCGTTATTTATTTATTCCTTGTCTTATTATTTTTCTTATTTATTATTTCATTTGTTTCTGCTATTTTAATTTTTTCTCTCTCTCTGCATTGTTGGGAAGGGCCCGTAAGCATTTCACTGTTCGTCTACACCTGTTGTTTACCAAGCATGTGACAAATAACATTTGGTTTGATTTGATTGGTGTGTAATTGTGGCCTGTTCGTCATGGGTGTGTGTGTGCGCGCGTGTGTGTGTGTGTGTGTGTGTGTGTGTGTGTGTGTGTGTGTGTGTGAGGATGAGAAGTGTAATTGCTCTGACTCATGGCTCGGCTCTGCAAAACCTCATCTAGAACAACCCCCTCATCCCCGGGCTCTTTCTGTCTCCGCTTCCCTCTTTTTAGTTCAACACCTTTCAAGCTCCTGCTTCTTTTTCTTCTTGTCTTTCCCTACTCTCTCCATCTTGCTTTTTGTCTCTCCCTTTTCATCCATCTCTCTCTTTTGGATGTCGTTATCCCTCATATCCCCACTGTTCCTTCTCTCTTTCAGTCCCTCAAATTACAATGGCACTGGGCCTCGTCATCCGGTTGTTCTTAATTGTCTTGTCGTGACCTCGTTATTTACAACAGCAGCTTTCCTGGGTTTCTGCCTCTCTGGTCTTTTTGAATCTCCGATTCATGACGTGATGTAGCGGAACGAGTACACGTGTCTGTCTCTGGACTCTGTAGACAGCGTGATTGACGTGGCTTCAGAATATGCTACGTGGCAGACGTCATTCGGTAGCTTCTCTGCGGCAATACTGGGCAAGAGGCAGGAAGACTGACATGTGTTGTGCCAGTTAGAGTATTAGCTCGACCTCTGTGTCTGGTCAATCGCATATATTGTACGATGCTATTGACCTGTACAAAGGTGAATATTGGCCTGCCACCCTTGGCTATCAATGCTATCAATGCTATCAATGCTATCAATGCTATCAATGCTATCAATGCTATCAATGCTATCAATGCCATATCCAAGTCTTCGCTTCCACCTGCATACAGAAGTCCATCGTCTGCATTCAATAGTCCTCTCTTTGCTGTCACGAAAGCTGAAGAAATTCTGTCCGGCTTGGCCGGCGGCCTTTAATGAGCTGTCAGTCACATTACAGTCAATCAGATTCGCTGTGTATTATACAGCACTTGCTCTCAGGAGCCATGATGCTGTCTTTTCTAGTTAACAAAGAGAAACCGAAACAAGGGTCTGCTTCCCAAATGGCACCCTATTCCCTACATAGTGCACTACATTTGACCAGAGTCTTGTAGGCCCTGGTCAAATGTAGTGTACTATATAGGGAATAGGGTGCCCATTTGGGATGCGACCATTGCCTGCATTCCATTACCCCTCCCACTCCCACATAGTCTACAATGTGGATTCAATTTAAACTGGCACAATATTTCCCTCCATGAGGCCAGCAGTTTTTTCCATATGCTAATTCTTTCCATCTCCGCTGCATGCTTCACTGTTGTTGGTAATGACCCTAGCAGGCCACCATAGCGGGTGGTGTCTGTGAGTCATCAGCTGTAATAACAGTACAGGCAAATGAGGAATTTTCTAGATGATGGTCATGACGACATTGGCAGTGATGCTTAACATTTACTGACACAAATGAGGTCACTGGTGTCAGGAAAATAACCTCGCACAACATCCACAAAACAAAGGTGATGATCATGGACTTCAGGAAACAGCAGAGGGAGCACCCCCCCCATCCACACCATCCACGTTGACGGGACAGTAGTGGAGAAGATGGAAAGTTAAGTTCCTCGGCGTACACATCACGGACGAACTGAAATGGTCCACCCGCACAGACAGCGTGGTGAAGAAGGCGCAACAGTGCCTCTTCAACCTCAGGAGACTGAAGAATTTTGACCTGTCACCAAAAACACACAAACATTTACAGATGCACAATCGAGAGCATCCTGTCAGGCTGTATCACCGCCTGGTACGGCAACTGCTCCGCCCACAACCGTAAGGCTCTCCAGAGGGTAGTGAGGTCTGCACAACGCATCAACGGGGCAAACTACCTGCCCTCCAGCACACCTACACCACCCGATGTCACAGGAAGGCCATAAAGATCATCAAGGACAAAAACCACCCGAGCAACTGCCTGTTCACTCAGCTATCATCCAGAAGGCGAGGTCAGTACAGGTGCATCAAAGCTGGGACTGAGAGACTGAAAAACAGCTTCTATCTCAAGGCCATCAGACTGTTAAACAGCTACCACTAACATTGAGTGTCTGCTGCCAACATACTGACTCAAATCTCTAGCCACTTAATAATTAAAAATTGGATGTAATAAACGTATCACTAGTCACAAACAATGCCACTTTATATAATGTTTACATATCCTACATTACTCATCTCATATGTATATACTGTACTCTATACCATCTACTGCATCTTGCCTATGCCGTACGGCCATCGCTCATCCATATATTTATATGTACATATTCTTACTCATTCCTTTACACGCGTGTGTGTGTGTGTGTGTGTGTGTGTGTGTGTGGTGTGTGTGTGTGTGTGTGAAAGGTAGTAGTTGTCATATTGTTCGATTACTTGTTAGATATTTCTGCATGGTCGGAACTAGAAGCACAAGCATTTCGCTACACTCGCATTTACATCTGCTAACCATGTGTATATGACCAATAACATTTGATTTGAACCTCATATTGCACCTTTATTACCCATCTGACCCAGTCCCAGCCTGTACCAGAAGAGTCCCGATACTGACCACAGCTGTCCACCAAGACACTACTGCTCCCACTGACTCCACTGTCATAAAACAGCCCTATTATCAATATACAGAACGTGTAGACACAGTGGAACTGTATAAAAACAAGTCTACAGACACCCAGAAGTGGGCAAGCAGCCAACTGCCACAGAGGAGTTATTGTGGCTAAGCCCACACCTTAGTCCCACAGCCAGCCAGCCTTCACTCCTAGAATCACAACCTTCACTCTCTGTGGCGCTCTGGGAAGGGGTGTGGAGGGGGACCGCCATGGGAAGGGGTGTGGAGGGGGACCGCCATGGGAAGGGGTGTGGAGGGGGACCGCCATGGGAAGGGGTGTGGAGGGGGACCGCCATGGGAAGGGGTGTGGAGGGGGACCGCCATGGGAAGGGTGTGAGGGGGACCGCCATGGGAAGGGGTGTGGAGGGGGACCGCCATGGGAAGGGGTGTGGAGGGGGACCGCCATGGGAAGGGGTGTGGAGGGGGACCGCCATGGGAAGGGGTGTGGAGGGGGACCGCCATGGGAAGGGGTGTGGAGTGGGACCGCCATGGGAAGGGGTGTGGAGGGGGACCGCCATGGGAAGGGACTTGTGGTGGGAAAGGACAAGGGAGGAGTGGGTATGGCGAGGGCTTCCTAGATTTATAGATTGTTTACCGAAGGAGGAGGAGGCCTAACATGGAGGAATTGAGGGTTGGTGGAGGGTGGGAAGTTCAGCCTCAAAAGAGAGAATGCTTTGTGTAGTGAGACCCTCTGTGTGGATTTAAAAGCCCTCCAGAACTCTCTGGGCAACCAGAAACTTTATGGGGTGGTTTCCCGGACACAAACTAAGCAAGCTCAGTGGACAATCGCTATTGAACGTGCGTTTTAGTCACACACACACACACACACACACACACACACACACACACACACCGCTGATTCCTCATCAGGGCTCCCCGACAGAGAGAACAGAGCAGCTGAACTTTGTGGCTGGGCTGGTTCTCTCCTGCCAGAGACTTCCAACAGGCAGCCATGTCATTGGCATTCTGTGGCTGGCCTTGCTGCCTGGCTCTCTCCTGAGGACCATTTACCCAGTCTCTCTCACTCTCTCTCTCTTTGTCTGTGAGTGTATACATGCACAACCATCTCGGTTTTCTCTCTCTCGCCCCTCTCACACTCTCTCACATCCTTTTCCCTCCCTCCCTTTGACCCCACCCCTGTTAACTTGGTGACTGACTAACATACCCGCCCCTCTTCTTATGGTTTCAGGAAAACACCTTTGTGTCCAAAAGCTGAAGTGATCTCCTGTTATCCTGACATTGGTGCCTCATTCCCTGAGCTCTTTACATTTGACTTCACATTCTACTGTCTATGTGTCAGTTCCGTTGGGTTTAGGACCAGTAGACAAAGATACGTGCTGTACGGACAACTGCAGAATAGTCGGGAAAGTCCTGCGAAGAAGAGGAGTTTTCATTTCGAATTTCTAACGTTGGTCCTAATATTTCTGTATTTCCTCATTTTTACTTTTAGATTTGTGTGTAGTGTTGTTGTCTATTGTTAGATACTACTGCAATGTTGGAGCTAGGAACACGAGCATTTCGTTTCAACCGCAATAACATCTGCTAAATACGTGTGTGCGAAATACGATTCGATTTGGTACAAACAAAGCACAATCCAATGTACTCTGAGAGAAAAAGGGTCTGAAAAGAGAAGTACAGTTCTATCTGATTCACTGCGTCTGCTACCTCCGTCCATCACTCAATAACACTGCGCCCACTCGGACAAGGTCCGCCTTAATCACGTAACAAGTGCCTGTTCTTTACAATCCAAGGCGCTTTTTATATGGCGACTGTCCTCGAGACTCTGGTCTCCAAGGTAACGGTAGCGTTGAGGCCCCCCCCCCCCCCCCACCTTTTCATGTCCCAGTGTGTCAATGAGGACTCCGTCACTGACTGACACTTGTAGGAGATAGAATTGTCGGGAGACGTGTGATGCGCAAGCAATGTGTCAGTCCACATGCACTACTGGTCAAAGGTTTGGACACCTACTCATTCAAGGGTTTTTCTTTTTTTACTATTTTCTACATTGTAGAATAATAGTGAGGACATCAAATCTGTGAAATATCACCTATGGAATCATGTAGTAACCAACAAAGTGTTAACAAATCAAAATATATGTTATATTTGAGATTCTTCAAATAGCAACCCTTTGCCTTGATGACAGCTGTCCACACTCTTGGCTTTCTCTCAACCAGCTTCATGAGGTGGTCACCTTTTTAATGCATTTCAAATAACAGGTGTGCCTTAATGTGTTTGATCCAATCAGTTGTGTTGTGACAAGGTAGGGGGGTATACAGAAGATAGTCCTATTTGGTAAAAGATCAAATCCATATTAAGGCAAGAACAACTCAAATAAGCAAAGATAAACGACAGTCCATCATTACTTTAAGACATGAAGGTCAGTCAATATGGAAAATGTCAAGAACTCTGAACGTTTCTTCAAGTGCTGTCGCAAAAACCATCAAGCACTATGTTGAAACTGGCTCTCATGGTCTGGTCCAAATAGTACATTTTTGTTTCCAACCGCCATGTCGATGTGAGACGAGGTGTGGGTGAACGGGGTATTTCCTACCGTAAATAATGGATGAGAAGATATGATGTTGTGGAGGTGCTTTGCAGGTGACACTGTCTGTGATTTATTTAGAATTCAAGGCCCACTTAACCAGCATGGCTACCACAGCATTCTGCAGCGATACGCCATCCCATCTGGTTTGGGCTTAGTGGGACTATCATTTGTTTTTCAACAGGACAATAACCCAACACACCTCCAGGCTGTGTAAGAGCTATTTTACCAAGATGGAGATTGATGGAGTGTTGCATCAGATGACCTGGCTTCCACAATCCCCCGACCTCAACCAAATTGAGATAGTTTGGGATGAGTCGGACCGTAGAGTGAAGGAAAAGCAGCCAACAAGTGCTCAGTATATGTGGGAACTCCCACAAGACTGTTGGAAAATCATTCCTGGTGAAGCTGGTTGAGAGAATGCCAAGAGTGTGCAAAGTTGTCAAGGCAAATGATGGCTATTTTGAAGAATCTTTAATATAAAATAGATTTTGATTTGTTTAACACTTTTTGGGTTACTACATGATCCCATATGTGTTATTTCATAGATTTGATGTCTTCACTATTATTCTACAATGTAGAAAAGAGTCAAAAATAAAGAAAACCCCTTGAATGGGTAGGTATTCTAAAACTTTTGCCCGGTAGTGTACGCTACAATTCAATACTGTAGATTATACAAGAATAACTGTAATTCCATCAAATAAGTCTACATGTGTTGTGTGAAGCTCATCCGGTGGTAGGTAGCATGTTGTACAACTGTTATGAGTCAGATGCGAGCAGCGCAGACAGACAGACGTTCTGTTAGAGGGTCGAGGGTTCCTCCTACTGGCTGGTAATGGAAATGGAGTTTCATTTTTAAAGAGAACACGGAGGGTTTGTTCAAATTTGAGTTAACGATATTCTTTTCTGGCCATGCATGAAAATGGGTTATGCACAGGCAGTTAAATCACTTTTTGGTGGAGTTGGTTCTACACACAAGCACGCTTTCACACACACACACACACACACACACACACACACACACTGTCCAGCCAGGTAATATCATGCTGTTGTCTCCCCGCCCACGCTATCAAAACGTAAGGCCATTATTCAAAGGTCACTTGGATTGGCTACTAGCGCTTTGCCTCCACCTTTTATTTGGAGACGTTTTTAAATATTCAAAACCTAACCTTTGTATTGTGACCGTTAAAGTCGGGTCCTTTAAGACACAGTGTGTAGTAACGTGTATGGTCTTTGGTCACAGATGTTGTGTATTGTATTTATGCCAATGAAACTGTAGTATAGACTTAAGCCTATTGAATATATCATGCAGTATGTGTGTGCTGGGGTGCAATAATGAACTGGTATTTACACAACTGGGCGGTGCTCATGTATTCTCATAGGTTTGTAGGTGTGTGAGTTCATTCCTAGGACTATATTATACACTTTGGAAACAGATATCAAGATGCATCACTGTCTTCGTATTTTACCTTCTGTCAGTGTTGCATATGACAAAGAATTATGCCATAATGACACAGCACATGCTTCAGAGGGGTTCCTTACCTAGCCAAGTGTAGGCTAGAATGACTCTAGGGCCGTCTCAAATGGCACCCTATTCTCTATTTGGTGCACTACTTTTGACTAGGGCCAATAGGGCTCTGGTCAAAAGGAGTTTACTGTATAGGGAATAGGGTGCCATTTGAGACTGCCGTTTTGAGAAGCATCCTAGCTTGCTTCAACACATTATTCCCCCATTCCAGCCTAGTTCCATTAGCCGGTTAGGTCCGAGTTAGCCTGGTTGCTAATATGTTTGTCTGTTTGTTGTTATCCGTCTTCTCTGATATGCATTGTCCTGCCAGGGATGACGTTTGGTGACAGCGGTGTGGTGTAATAATGTCTGGTAGGATATATTGTTTTATTTATGGTGTAGGCTGCTGTTTTGATGTAATAATGTCTGGTAGGATATATTGTTTTATTTATGGTGTAGGCTGCTGTTGTGATATATTGTTTTATTTATGGTGTAGGCTGCTGTTGTGATGTAATAATGTCTGCTATGATATATTGTTTTATTTATGGTGTAGGCTGCTGTTGTGATGTAATAAAATCTGGTAGGATATATTGTTTTATTTATGGTGTAGGCTGCTGTTGTGATATATTGTTTTATTTATGGTGTAGGCTGCTGTTGTGATGTAATAATGTCTGCTATGATATATTGTTTTATTTATGGTGTAGGCTGCTGTTGTGATGTAA
The DNA here is from genome assembly GCF_036934945.1 of Oncorhynchus masou masou. NCBI lineage: Eukaryota > Metazoa > Chordata > Actinopteri > Salmoniformes > Salmonidae > Oncorhynchus > Oncorhynchus masou. The sequence goes on from NC_088216.1 coordinate 29,178,813, forward strand.
TAATGTCTGCTATGATATATTGTTTTATTTATGGTGTAGGCTGCTGTTGTGATGTAATAATGTCTGGTAGGATATATTGTTTTATTTATGGTGTAGGCTGCTGTTGTGATGTAATAATGTCTGCTATGATATATTGTTTTATTTATGGTGTAGGCTGCTGTTGTGATGTAACTGTTTTAACCCTGTTTGGACCCTGGGAAGAATAGCTTCTACTCTGAGTCCCAAATGGCACCCCTATTCCCTGTATGGGCTCTGGTCTAAAGTAGTGCACTATGTAAAGCATAGGGAGACATTTGGGACGGAGCCCCTGTCTCTCCCAATGAAGTGTTCTAACCCTCCAGCCCTCTCTCACCTCTGACAGCATACTCCATCACCCACTATCCAAACGACATACTCCATCACCCGCTATCCAAACGACATACTCCATCACCCGCTATCCAAACGACATACCCCATCACCCGCTATCCAAACGACATACCCCATCACCCGCTATCCAAACGACATACCCCATCAAACCCCCTATCACCAATCCAAACGACATACCCCATCACCCGCTATCCAAACGACATACCCCATCACCCGCTATCCAAACGACATACCCCATCACCCGCTATCCAAACGACATACCCCATCACCCGCTATCCAAACGACATACCCCATCACCCGCTATCCAAACGACATACCCCATCACCCGCTATCCAAACGACATACCCCATCACCCGCTATCCAAACGACATTAACCCCCCAAATCCCCCAGCACAGGTGCAAGCAGGGAAGAACAGACAGAAAAAAGTTAAAAGCTTATTTGCACATGGCTTATCGAATTGTCTCGTAACTTAATTCTCTCTCAAATGACAATCCCAGAGGCAACAAATGTAGCCCCTTTGTTATGTATGTATATACTATCAATGGCTGATACGATATGGATTCATTTTCAGTACGTTTGGCGTAGTGAGGGAAATACAATTACTTATAGTATAAAATGTATTTAGGTAAAATAACTACTATAGCTTAATATAATTACTATATCTTACATTTTATTTATTTATTAATTGGGACTCCCAGCATCCCCTGTTTGCTGAAATTCTGTTGTTTCCCTCAAAGCGAAGATACAGGCACTCTAAGAGTAGAACTAACAGGTCAAAACTCTCCTTCATGCCAGCTGCTATCAGCTTTCTCAATAAGCTGTAGTACTCTACTGTTAGGTATGGACTGACACTATTCATGCCTGGTTTAGAGGTCTACTTCCTGTGTACATATTGCTGTATATATATTTTTTGTGTGTATTTATTGTCATGTGTTCATTGTGTTTTTATTATGTGCTGCAAAGTGGTTTGCCCCTCTGGGATAATAGACTCTAGTCTATTACTCTACTGTACCCTATCAACACAGAGTGCCAAAATGGCATCCATTATGCAGTTTTACTCTCGTAGCTTACCTGCTCTCGTTCCGAGTCAAAGGTCAATCTAGCATTATAATCAACAGCCCCTGTGTCAGGGCCAGCATTTGATTGACAGGACCACATGAGAAGCTGTCTCCTGGGGTTAAGGGCTTGCCTGGTTGCCTGGTCAGGCAGGCGTTCAGTGGGTCGGTCTCCGGTGGCGATGCCCTGCATAATGTCAAGTGGTTGGCTGTGCTCCATGGCTCTGGGAGCCAGAGTGCTAATGGGGTGCTAATGTCCGTGTCTGGGCACTGTTTACTGTACATGGCTAAATACAGGACCACAGGGAGGCTGTTACTACTGAAATAGTAACAACAATACCCATACTGTATTTTTTATAAAATGTCCCCTGATTGTTGAAATGCCATGCCCGTTATTAAATCCATCATGGTGTTACAAGGCAACTTTATAAAGAACACACTAACTTTTCTCAAAGTAATCCACTGAACAAGCGGTGATTTCACCTGTACCACTGTACAATGTATTAGTTAAAAATCAACATTTCCCCTTGTTGTTTCTCCATCAGTGGGCGAAGGGCGAAATCTGATCCCCATGGACCCCAACGGCTCGTCTGACCCTTACGTCAAGCTCAAGCTCATCCCAGACCCCAAGAATGAGACCAAGAAGAAGACCAAGACCATCCGCGCCAACCTCAACCCCACCTGGAATGAGTCTTTCATATTGTGAGTTGAGGTGTACTCCTGGGCACAGTGTTAGGTCCCTTTCACGGTTGTGTATTATGGGTAATGTAGTCATTATAATTAACCCTGTACATATGTCTGTGTGTTATTCCAGCAAGCTGAAGCCTACAGACAAGGACCGCAGGCTGTCTGTGGAGGTGTGGGACTGGGACCGGACCACCAGGAACGACTTCATGGGCTCCCTGTCCTTCGGCGTGTCAGAGCTGATCAAATCGCCTGTGTGTGGCTGGTAAGTACAACATTAGATGACATTCCAATGCAGTGTTCCTCTATCTGGTAGGGAATATATGGTGCCCGCCATAATTATTGGGACAGTGAAGCATTATTTGTTCTTTTGGCTCTTTACTTCGAAACTTTGGATTTGAAATCAAACATTGACTATGAGGTTAAAGTGCCGTCTGTCAGTTTTAATTTGAGGGTATTTTCATCCATACCGGATGAACCGTTTAGAAATTACATCAATTTTTGGACCTCCATTTTAGGGGAACAGAGGTATTGGGACAAATTCACATGTGTATTAAAGTAGCTAAAAATTCCATATTTGGTCCCATGTTCATAGCACGCTATGACTACATCAAGCTGGTGACTTGACAATTGTGTTGGATGCATTTGCTGTTTGCTTTGGTTGTGTTTCAGATTATTTTGTGCCCAAGTATTGTGTACTTTTGGGGTCACTTTTATTATCAATAAGAATAGAATGTTTCTTAACACTTCTACATTCATGTGGATGCTACCATGACTACAGATCATCCTGGATGATGACTGAGAAAGTGATAGACACACAAATGTCCTAATCCCAGAAAGATGCTAACCTCCCTAGTTGTATATAATGCTAACCTCCCTAGTTATTGTAATGGTGAGAGGTTAGCATGTTTTGGGGGTATGATATATAATGCTAACCTCCCCTGTTATTGTAATGGTGAGAGGTTAGCATGTTTTGGGGGTATGATATATAATGCTAACCTCCCCTGTTATTGTAATGGTGAGAGGTTAGCATGTTTTGGGGGTATGATATATAATGCTAACCTCCCCTGTTATTGTAATGGTGAGAGGTTAGCATGTTTTGGGGATATGATATATAATGCTAACCTCCCCTGTTATTGTAATGGTGAGAGGTTAGCATGTTTTGGGGGGTATGATATATAATGCTAACCTCCCCTGTTATTGTAATGGTGAGAGGTTAGCATGTTTTGGGGATATGATATATAATGCTAACCTCCCCTGTTATTGTAATGGTGAGAGGTTAGCATGTTTTGGGGGTATGATATATAATGCTAACCTCCCCTGTTATTGTAATGGTGAGAGGTTAGCATGTTTTGGGGGTATGATATATAATGCTAACCTCCCCTGTTATTGTAATGGTGAGAGGTTAGCATGTTTTGGGGGTATGATATTTGTATAACTTTCTCACTCATCAATATTGACGATTCATTCAGAATTTGTCCCAATACTTTTGCTCCCATAAAATGGGGGCACTATGTACAAAAAGTGCTGTAATTTCTAAACGGTTCACTCGATATCGATGACAATACCCTCAAGTGAAAGCTGACAGTCTGCACTTTAACTTCATAATCATTGTTTTAATTTCAAATCAAATCTTTTGGAGTATAGAGCCAGAAGACAAAACACTGCTTCACTGTCTCAATAATTAGAGGGCATTGCATCTTGTTTTGTATTGTGTTTTATGTAGACTACAGGAAGAGTAGCAGTCGTTAAGTTAATAGTGAAGAAGGGATCTTAATGAACATATACTTCATTTAATTGCTCCTGGTTTCCTGTTGGAAGAGGTAACGGCTGTCGTCTTATGTTTTATTGCGATTTCTATTTGGAAAGAGCAGTGATAAATCAAGATAATAAGTCCCTTCTTTTCAACTTACCTGCATTTCATGTCATTGTTTGTCATCATCACAGAGCCTCTTGGCGCTGTAGTCCCTTATATATCAGTCTGGTATAAACCGATCATTAATCACAACAGCAACAGTGAACTTTATCTCCACGTCTCGGTGCACTTTGAGGTGCCATCTAACGGCTGTGGGTCATAAATAGGGATGTGTTTCATGAGCACCGCCAACACAAGGATAATTCTGGCCCAGTGGGACTGGAGCTGAAGGGACTGTTGCTTTGTAATGAACGATGTGTCTGGGCCAAGTGGGTATGAATCAGGAGGTAGAGTGTGATAGAGGAATGAAGTGATGCAGGAAGTGATGCGGAGACGTAAGCTAGTGGCCGCTCTATACCTAGCTTTTTGTCTCCGGGTTGAACATCTCTCTCTTTTTTCTCTCTCTCTTCAGTTTTATAGGCTGTTGAGATGTTTTTATGCTCTTAGAAACATGCTGTTACTTTTAACACTTATCTACTGGACTATAAATAGCAAGCTGGGTCTCTGTGCTTGGATTCACATCTATGTTTTTTTTTGTCAACAATCATAATTGAAATACAAATGATTTCTCTCTCTCTCAGGTACAAGATGTTGAACCAAGAGGAGGGCGAGTACTACAACGTGCCCATCTCAGAGGAGGATGACGGAAACGAGGAGCTCCGACAGAAGTTTGAGGTGAGGCCTCAGAGACAGGACTGGGGAACATATTAACCCTAATGTCTTTTAGTTATTGTAGCCCATCCTGCTTTCATCGAACATTCTGGGATTTTATTACATATTTGCCTGGTAGTTTGTATGAATGACTTCCGTTTCATCCTAGTGTTTCATGCAGTAACAGTTGTTTTTTTTGTCATGTTTATTGTATCTACATGTGACCATGACTAAGTGAACTAATCATATTAAGTCCTTGAGCTTCTTCCAAAGCCACTCCACAACCACATTAAACTGGCATAATTGAATTTGGCCCTTCTCCATGACAAATATGTTTGCATTTCAAAATGGCCACCATCCCCCTCCAGACCGTAAGCATTGTGTGTTCTGGAGCATCTGGACATAAAAGGGTCATGGATTCTCTATGGAAACAGGGCTGTTAATTAAAACTCTGTTGCGCTTCTCGTCTGCCTTAGGCACCCAATGAGAGGCTGCCTCGTTAATTACTCTGGGTGGCTCACAGGTGGGGTGGTCTATTTCTCTTCCTCCAATACACTAGGTTTATCCAGCTTTGTAGATACAGGCATATAGAATATGGTAGGACTTGACCTTTGACCGCTGTTTTAGAATCAGTGGTAACTGGTGTCACTGTAAAGCTGTCAGTTCATCAGCACGAACATGGATTTGGGCTGGATTTGGGCTGGAAGGGTTAGTCCGTCACTCCTGAGAATATCAGTTTGAGATTTATATTTTAATTCTATTCCAAAAGCTCCGTAATTGATTGAGTGATATGGATAGAAAGATATCCACCACTTGTCTTACGGGCAGTAGGTCAGGGGTGTCACTCATTTTGCCCCTGGGCCCACATTCAGTCTTTAACGTGGTCCTGAAGGCCACGGTGATTTATAAATATATATATTTCCTTGCCGTAAAAATTTGCATAAAATAATTCTCTATCGTTTTTGGATTTTCAATGCTCCCTGACTGACTAGTGATTATTAGCAAGCTGGAGAGTCAAGAAACTGTTTGAATGTAAGTCCATTATTTTGAAACCGTTTCAATTTGGGTTTATATTGAGTACGTTTAAAAAAAAATGTTTTTACTCAAACCACCTCTGCATTAGATGTTCATTCTAGAACTGTTAGAGGGGTTAGTGGAGGGGTGAAGGGGGTAGAGTGGAGGGGTGAAGGGGGTAGAGTGGAGGGGTGAAGGGGGTAGAGTGGAGGGGTGAAGGGGGTAGAGTGGAGGGGTGGAGGGGGTGGAGGGGGTAGAGTGGAGGGGTGAAGGGGAGGGGGTAGAGGGGGTGGAGGGGGTGAAGGGGGTAGAGTGGAGGGGAAGGGGGTGAGTGGAGGGGGGGGTAGAGTGGAGGGGGGGTGGAGGGGGTAGAGTGGAGGGGTGAAGGGGGGGGTAGAGTGGAGTGGAGGGGTGAAGGGGGTGAAGGGGGTAGAGGGAGGGTGAAGGGGGGGTAGAGTGGAGAGGGGTGAAGGGGGTAGAGTGGAGGGGGAAGGGGGTAGAGTGGAGGGGTGGAGGGGTGAAGGGGGTGGAGAGGGGGTGGAGGGGGTAGAGTGGAGGGGTGAAGGGGGTAGAGTGGAGGGGTGGAGCGGTTAGAGTGGAGGGGTGGAGCGGTTAGAGTGGAGGGGTGGAGCGGTTAGAGTGGAGGGGTGGAGCGGTTAGGGTGGAGGGAGTCATAGCAACGGCACCCTACTGGTTTGCAGTCGTCATAGCAACTATCAGCTACCCACACACACACACACACACACCAATGCCCCCCATTGACACACAAACACACCCTTTAGGCAGACCCCACCCCCTTTCCCCTAATACACAAACACTCCCCCAGGCAGACAACACATCTCACTCCACTCCTGTACCCAGTGATACGGGACCTGTCAGGTTCTCTCTCTCTCGCAATCTCTCTCACACAAACACACACACTCTCTCTCTTTCTCTCTCTCTCCATCTGTCTCTCTCCTTCTCTCTTTGACTCCCACCTGTTATACATGTCCCACGTCGTCCACAGAACAACAGACAGAGCAGGATGTCATCTCCTATTGATAACACAGACCACTGTCCTCTACCCTCACAATACAGACAGCTAGTCATTATTCTAGTTGGAGATAGTTTCAAACCCTGTGGAGAGTTGTTGCACATACATTATAATAGGACTTTATAGGCCGTTTTTGAGATGGGAGTCATTCAACAATAACTGTCCATACTTTCACAATACAATACCCACTGGTCACAGACATCAGTTCAATATTTATTTTTTTATTTGCATTTGGTTGAGTTGTCAACTAACGTGAATTAAACGTGAAATCAACTAAAATTGATACCCTGTTATTGGATTTTCTTTTAAATTGGGTGGGAAAAAATGTAAGAAATTCCCGAGTTGATGACTTTTTGCACTTATATGACACACACACACACACATACACACACACGCTCACACACAAGCTTCTAACTTTTGTCAAAAACAAGCAGTGTCGGTTGTGAACACTTCTAAGTTGATAAAGAGAGAAGGGAAGACTTATACCTGTTTGTGTGTCCTTAATCTACACAGCCATTTTGATGTCTTAAAGAGAGCCAATACAGTGGTTAGGTCCCAAATGGCACCCTATTCCCGACATAGTGCACTACTTTTGACCAGAGCACATTGAACAGAGCCCTATTGGCCCTGGGCAAAAGTAGTGCACTAGATAGGGAATAGGATGCCATTTTTTTGGACGCTAACTGAATTGCAGCACGTCTCCTTATTCAAGTACTCTTTGGTTTGTGTTTTTCCCCCCTCATTTATTTCAAACGAACAACCCTTTGGTATTCCGACTTGCTGTGTGTGCTTGGATTGCCATGGGTTACCAGGCTAGACATATGAAGCAATGTGAGCTAGAGAGTGTGAGGGCTCAAGAAGTTCCTGGCAATAGGACTTCATTGTAATCCTGTCTAGTTGGTCTATTTCTGTGGCCCACTGACAAGATATCTTAAGGTTGGTATGTCTGGCATTAGGCAATATTTATTCCATGTCTTTCACAAATGTAGGTGCATTGTAAAAGATCATTCTTGCTTTGGCTCGTATGTACGAGAGGTCAGGAGTTAATGGGCTGAGGTCACTTCCTGTTGTTATATACAGTAGCTACTGTGTCTGTCTGTCCAAGAAAATAGCTCTCCCTCTTTCTCTTTCTGTCTGTCTCTTCCTCCCTTTTCCTGTTTCTCCCTATCTCTCTTCCCCTGTCTCCCTCCCCCCTCACTGTCTCCCTGCCCTTCTCTCTCTTCCTTTTTCTCCCTCTCCGTAACTCTCCCTCCTCTCGTCTGTGCTCTGTGAGACCTCTAGATGCCCACCCTTTGTCTTGTCAAATCTAATGCCTGAGTTTCTCTCCTCCCTTTTCCCCATCTCTCTCCCTCTCTTCCAGGATTGCCAAATTAACTATCACTTCCTAAAGGTATCTCTCCTCTCCTCTGCTCCTCTCCTCGCTCTCCTCCTCACTCTCCTCCCTTCCTCTGTCTCCTTTCCTCGCCTCTGTTCCTCTTTTGTCTTCCTCTTTTTATCTACCTCCTTTGTGTCCAATCACTCGCTTTCTCACTCTCTTCCGCGCTGATCATTTGTACGTGGTTTAAGGCTACTGCAAATAGATCCAGTTTACTAACAATTTGTTCTCAGTGTGGGGTTGGAATTAGCGCAAGAACAAGAGCCATCAGATAGCAGGAATTGCTCTCATAAATCATTGTCTGGAGCTGTAAATAGCCTTGTATTTTGTTGAGAAAACCAAGTGTAAAGCTATCAAGCTGGAAGGGAAATGTGACTGAAAATTGTCCTACAATAAAAGTTAATATTGCTTTATATAAATATTATCCACTACAAAGATGGTGTTTATGGAACTATATACGTACAGGTAGGCTACTTCCACAATAAAATAGGATAGCATGCCAATGCAAGATGCTGAATATACAAGTGTCCTACAGGGCTATAGCCTCATTATATCATCCAATAGGAAAACAGGCAATAACCTCTGTAGACCCCAAGGACAGAAGTGTGTGTCGATAGATACATGTTTCAGTGCCTGTTCATTACAGGGACATTGCAGCCAACCCACCTCCCACATACATGACACACTCTGTTGTTCTTCTTCTCGCTCCCTCCCCCTCTTTATTTTCTCATCTACCAGGACACTCTTCTTTACTATTCAGTTTTTTGGTCATTTAGCAGGCACCTTTATCCAGAGATACTTACAGTAATGAGTTCATACATTTTCATACTTTTTTCCCCCTTCTGGTCCCCCGTGGGAATCGAACCCACAACCCTGGCGTTGCAAGTGCCATGCTCTACCAACTGAGCCACATGGAACCCCTCCTCCTCCTATTTCTTCCTCAACTGTGTATGGGGTGTCCATGGATACTGTAGTCAAAAAAGGGGGGTGGGACTCCTCATTGGGTTATAACTGGTTGGAAGGAGATTGTTAGTAAATGTTTCCCGTCCATGTCTGTCTGGCTACATTATAACGTTTGTCGTTCAGTCTGTCTGTGTATGTTGTCTGGTTGTCGCTCTGTCTGTCTATGATGTCTGTCTGTCATCACTATCTGGTCATATTTTCATCTTCCTCCTTTGTGGCCTATAGGTTATTTTTGGATGCTTGGTCTGTACAGGGGTGGAAGTTAAGCTGTGTGCCTATAGCAGTGAGAAGTCAAAACAAAGATGGACAGCACAGTTCGTTAGGCCCATTTGTTCAGTGTTGATTTTCTAGGGCCATAACGTGGCTTTTACTATATCTTTATAAACACGAGCATTTCGCTGAACCCGCTAACACAGCTTCTAAACTGTGTCCGTGACCAATAAACTTTGATTTGATGAGTTGAATTCTATCACGTTGCTCTTCGCATATCCACAAGAGGGCAGTATCAAGCCAGGTTTTAAAATGCATTGCATGTCGGTGCAGTGAATCGAATACAGCACAGTTTACAGTGCATTCAGAAAGTATTCAGACCCCTTCCCCTTTTCCACATTTTATTACGTTACAGCCTTATTTTCCTCATCAATCTACATACACTACCCCGTAATGAAACGTAATAAGAAAGCTATAGTTGGCGTTTTCCCTCAAGTTGTCTCCACCAGTTACCACTAGATGCCACCATAGCACTTCATTGTAAAACCAGTATGAGTGACTGTGCTCCTGAAATAAATGTGTTTGTGTTGTCATAGTGTTAGTGTTATGAGAGACTGTGCTCCTGGGATAAAATGTGTCTGCGTTGTCATAGTGATATGAGTGACTGTGCTCCTGGGATTAAATGTGTCTGTGTTGTCATAGTGATATGAGTGACTGTGCTCCTGGGATTAAATGTGTCTGTGTTGTCATAGTGATATGAGTGACTGTGCTCCTGAGATGAAATGGGTCTGTGTTGTCATAGTGTTATGAGTGACTGTGCTCCTGAGATACAATGTGTCTGTGTTGTCATAGTGTTATGAGTGACTGTGCTCCTGAGATACAATGTGTCTGTGTTGTCATAGTGTTATGAGTGACTGTGCTCCTGAGATACAATGTGTCTGTGTTGTCATAGTGTTATGAGCGACTGTGCTCCTGAGATACAATGTGTCTGTGTTGTCATAGTGTTATGAGCGACTGTGCTCCTGAGATACAATGTGTCTGTGTTGTCATAGTGTTATGAGCGACTGTGCTCCTGAGATACAATGTGTCTGTGTTGTCATAGTGTTATGAGCGACTGTGCTCCTGAGATACAATGTGTCTGTGTTGTCATAGTGTTATGAGCGACTGTGCTCCTGAGATACAATGTGTCTGTGTTGTCATAGTGTTATGAGCGACTGTGCTCCTGAGATACAATGTGTCTGTGTTGTCATAGTGTTATGAGCGACTGTGCTCCTGAGATACAATGTGTCTGTGTTGTCATAGTGTTATGAGCGACTGTGCTCCTGAGATACAATGTGTCTGTGTTGTCATAGTGTTATGTTATGTGCTCCTGAGATACTGTGCTCCTGAGATACAATGTGTCTGTGTTGTCATAGTGATATGAGTGACTGTGCTCCTGAGATACAATGTGTCTGTGTTGTCATAGTGTTATGAGTGACTGTGCTCCTGAGATACAATGTGTCTGTGTTGTCATAGTGATATGAGTGACTGTGCTCCTGAGATACAATGTGTCTGTGTTGTCATAGTGTTATGAGTGACTGTGCTCCTGAGATGAAATGTGTCTGTGTTGTCATAGTGTTATGAGTGACTGTGCTCCTGAGATACAATGTGTCTGTTATGAGCGACTGTGCTCCTGAGATACAATGTGTCTGTTATGAGAGACTGTGCTCCTGAGATACAATGTGTCTGTTATGAGTGACTGTGCTCCTGAGATACAATATGTCTGTGTTGTCATAGTGATATGAGTGATTGTGCTCCTGAGATACAATGTGTCTGTGTTGTCATAGTGATATGAGTGACTGTGCTCCTGAGATACAATGTGTCTGTGTTGTCATAGTGTTATGAGTGACTGTGCTCCTGAGATACAATGTGTCTGTGTTGTCATAGTGTTATGAGCGACTGTGCTCCTGAGATACAATGTGCCTGTGTTGTCATAGTGATATGAGTGACTGTGCTCCTGACATAAAACATGTCTGTATGGTAGTGCTTCTGAAAGTATTGCTGTGCCTCAGCTGTCAGCCGTTCTCCGTTCACCTCTCCCCTGCTATGGTTGCAGGCAAAGGACAAAGCCAACCAAGTTCAGGTGCGTTCGAGAGGAAGTAAGGTCGCTTTTGCGAGTCTCTTCTCCTCGTTGGCTTCGCTTATAGGTGTGCTGTGGTCTGCATAGCCCAATCGTGTGCTGCCTATACCTTACAAGCTATTTCTAGGCCCCGCCCACTAAACAACCCCTAGCCACTGTAGCATAGACACCTGTCTGAATATGCCATCAGTGGAACGGTGGAAGCAATATAGCAAAGTCTTCACCTAGCCTATCAGAGGGCAGGGTGGAGCTATAACCTTTATGAGCGACTTGTCATGGTGTTATAGTGTTATGTGACTGTGAAATGTGTCTGTGTTGTCATGAGATTGCATATGCCTATCAAACCTGTCAGATCTACATGAAGAGAAGGGAAACAGCAGTAGATTGACACGGAGAACCTCACACGGGTGAAGTGTCAATTTATTGGACAGATTCCAATGGGATCAAATGTCTTTGGTTCAGTTTATTTGGATTGTCGTATATTCTACACAAATGGGCTGCTTTATTGTTGTGTGTAGTTTGTAATGTGCGTGGCTGCCAGCCTGTCCAGTGTACTAGACAGACAAGATGAGCTGTAGTGTGGACTTGGTTTAACATGACTGTGCCAGCTGCTCGATTAGGCCCAGGCTCTTGAGTGTGTGTGTGTGTGTGTGTGCAAAAGAGAGATTTGACACCTGTGAGTAAGGGTGAAGAATGCGGATGACACCCAGGTCGTTGTGACACTGTCATATGTTCCCACTGCCTGGAAAACAGAAGGAATATACCTCTGGAGAAAATGGAGGACGCAAGAGGGTGTGAAAATGGGTGTGTGTGGTGCATGTGTGTGTTCGAGGCCAGGAGAGTTTACCGTCTTGCTCTGATTCTAAACCAAGCATGACTTGACGAGCTTTGAAGCTTTGTAAGAGCATGTGGTGGACATACTGATGGAATGGCACATTGACCAATGACAATGCATTATCACTGAGGGGTTTGACAGTAATTCATTCAAATGTCTTTAAATGAATTTCAATATTTTGACCGAAGGGTTTCTTGTGACTCCACAAAAATGAGTTATTTTACCGTAATAGGTTAACATAATGACAGTCAGGAGTATTCAACGTCTGTACTGTCATTCCATATTTACTGTTTTATACCTTCTGTCTGTGTTCCATCTCCTCCAAAATGAATATTATTATTTTTTTGAAATAATTTTTTAATTGCGTTATATTGTGTTACATAATGCCGCACAGCAGTGTGTGTGGGTGCGTTGTGTGTGTGTGTGTGTGTGTGTGTGTCTCACGCCGTTCCCCTCTCCTCACCGAACATAGAAAGCCAAGCTGGGCCCTGGTACTAAGAAGGTGATCGCTCCATCAGATGACAGCAGGTCCAATCTGCCCTCTAACAACCTGGACTCTGTCAAACTCACTGACTTCAACTTCCTGGCCGTGCTGGGGAAAGGCAGCTTCGGCAAGGTGAGCCCAGGACTTGTTTTATTAAGGAGGTGAAGTGGTCTCCCGGACACAGATTAAGCCTGGTCCTGGACAGAAAAGCACTTTCAATTAAGATTCTCCATCCATCTCGCTTTTTAGTGTCCATCTGGCTTGTGCTGTGTTTGGGAAGCCGCCCTACGATGATTTCTCACAAGTTATTCTCATTGGCTTCTAAAATCAGCTACCCAACTTGTCATGTTGAATGTCCTGTGTACCACGGGGGATGTTCTCCATCGGACAAATCTGAAAATGAGTAAGATCCAAGATCTGTGTTGGTGTACGTGAGCAAAATCAAGGACTTGGCCACATCATCCATAATTGACACCAAACAGAGTCATAATAATGAACGAGTGCAATGTTTCGGTTTAGACTGTCCGTATCTCGATGTAGCACAACGTGAATAAATGAGTATGTCCACGCGTCAGTTGAGTAATAGGCATACAGTAACAACAAAACAGTTGCGTTAATAACATTACTGTCCGCGTTAAGCCGCCCTATTTAGAAGCCTTCTTTCTCACCTTTGACCTCTCGTGTACCTGTGTCGTAGGTGATTCTGGCAGAGATGAAGCCCACAGAGGAGCTGTACGCCATCAAGATCCTGAAGAAGGACGTGGTGATCCAAGATGATGATGTGGAGTGTACCATGATAGAGAAGAGAGTCCTGGCCCAGCAGGACAAACCACCCTTCCTCACCTCACTCCACTCCTGCTTCCAGACCGTGGTATGGAGACGACGGACACACACATGCACAAGGGGATAAACACACACACACACACACACACACACGTGGGCCTATGGGCATGCACAAACACACAATTACTTGCTTTTTGCTGTCCGTCGGTGACGCTGATGACGTTGCTCCCAATTCTCATAAGTGTGGTTATTGTGATGGGGTAGGGTTTGTGCCATTACATGTGTCTGTGCAGGCAACACTCACACACAGACATTTGCCAACACACACACACACTATATACATATTATTTTTCTCTTACACGTCAAGCTCCTCTATGACACACACACACACACCACACATGTGTATATACC